>NC_091115.1:5020000-5320000 GCF_024713975.1 Paralichthys olivaceus
GGGTTAGGGTTAGGGATGAATACCCATTGGAGATCAAGATATTCTTCGATAACTTTCTTTCGGAAGGTCATAGAGACTTGGAAGTTGGTTCCATCTCCACTAATGTGGCTATGCCCGATCCATTGGTACCACCCCCGAGCTTCTACGACCTTTGGAAGGGGTAGGGTTAGGGCTGTGATTAGTGTTTGGTTTTTGGGTTGTGATTAGGGTTAGGGTTAGGGATGAAAACCCATTGGAGATCAAGATATTCTTCAATAACTTTTTTTCTGAAGATCATAGAGACTTGGAAGTTGGTTCCATCTCCACTAATGTGGCTATGCCCGATCCATTGGGACCATCCCCGAGCTTCTACGACCTTCGGAAATGGTGAAACCACCAAATCTAAAGAAAAAAGTACAAGATATTCTTGAATAACTTTTTTTCCGAAACTCATAGAGACTTGGGCATTTCGGGATTAATAAAGGGTAGCCTGCCATGCAACCACACCGAATTTCAGCACGTTTCGAGCAAGCAGCGCGGAGTTATTCACCCTATGGTGAATATGGGTTAGGGTTGCAATGAGGGCTAGGGTTAGGGTTAGGGTTGTGATTAGGGTTAGGGTTAGGGTTAGGGATGAATACCCATTGGAGATCAAGATATTCTTTGATAACTTTCTTTCGGAAGGTCATAGAGACTTGGAAGTTGGTTCCATCTCCACTAATGTGGCTATGCCCGATCCATTGGTACCATCCCCGAGCTTCTACGACCTTTGGAAGGGGTAGGGTTAGGGCTGTGGTTAGTGTTTGGTTTTTGGGTTGTGATTAGGGTTAGGGTTAGGGATGAAAACCCATTGGAGATCAAGATATTCTTCAATAACTTTTTTTCTGAAGATCATAGAGACTTGGAAGTTGGTTCCATCTCCACTAATGTGGCTATGCCCGATCCATTGGGACCATCCCCGAGCTTCTACGACCTTCGGAAATGGTGAAACCACCAAATCTAAAGAAAAAAGTACAAGATATTCTTGAATAACTTTTTTTCATAGAGTCATAGAGACTTGGGCATTTCATGATTAATAAAGGGTAGCCTGCCATGCAACCACACCGAATTTCAGCACGTTTCGAGCAAGCAGCGCGGAGTTATTCACCCTATGGTGAATATGGGTTAGGGTTGCAATGAGGGCTAGGGTTAGGGTTAGGGTTAGGGTTGTGATTAGGGTTAGGGTTAGGGTTAGGGATGAATACCCATTGGAGATCAAGATATTCTTCGATAACTTTCTTTCGGAAGGTCATAGAGACTTGGAAGTTGGTTCCATCTCCACTAATGTGGCTATGCCCGATCCATTGGTACCACCCCCGAGCTTCTACGACCTTTGGAAGGGGTAGGGTTAGGGCTGTGATTAGTGTTTGGTTTTTGGGTTGTGATTAGGGTTAGGGTTAGGGATGAAAACCCATTGGAGATCAAGATATTCTTCAATAACTTTTTTTCTGAAGATCATAGAGACTTGGAAGTTGGTTCCATCTCCACTAATGTGGCTATGCCCGATCCATTGGGACCATCCCCGAGCTTCTACGACCTTCGGAAATGGTGAAACCACCAAATCTAAAGAAAAAAGTACAAGATATTCTTGAATAACTTTTTTTCCGAAACTCATAGAGACTTGGGCATTTCGGGATTAATAAAGGGTAGCCTGCCATGCAACCACACCGAATTTCAGCACGTTTCGAGCAAGCAGCGCGGAGTTATTCACCCTATGGTGAATATGGGTTAGGGTTGCAATGAGGGCTAGGGTTAGGGTTAGGGTTAGGGTTGTGATTAGGGTTAGGGTTAGGGTTAGGGATGAATACCCATTGGAGATCAAGATATTCTTCGATAACTTTCTTTCGGAAGGTCATAGAGACTTGGAAGTTGGTTCCATCTCCACTAATGTGGCTATGCCCGATCCATTGGTACCACCCCCGAGCTTCTACGACCTTTGGAAGGGGTAGGGTTAGGGCTGTGATTAGTGTTTGGTTTTTGGGTTGTGATTAGGGTTAGGGTTAGGGATGAAAACCCATTGGAGATCAAGATATTCTTCAATAACTTTTTTTCTGAAGATCATAGAGACTTGGAAGTTGGTTCCATCTCCACTAATGTGGCTATGCCCGATCCATTGGGACCATCCCCGAGCTTCTACGACCTTCGGAAATGGTGAAACCACCAAATCTAAAGAAAAAAGTACAAGATATTCTTGAATAACTTTTTTTCCGAAACTCATAGAGACTTGGGCATTTCGGGATTAATAAAGGGTAGCCTGCCATGCAACCACACCGAATTTCAGCACGTTTCGAGCAAGCAGCGCGGAGTTATTCACCCTATGGTGAATATGGGTTAGGGTTGCAATGAGGGCTAGGGTTAGGGTTAGGGTTGTGATTAGGGTTAGGGTTAGGGTTAGGGATGAATACCCATTGGAGATCAAGATATTCTTTGATAACTTTCTTTCGGAAGGTCATAGAGACTTGGAAGTTGGTTCCATCTCCACTAATGTGGCTATGCCCGATCCATTGGTACCATCCCCGAGCTTCTACGACCTTTGGAAGGGGTAGGGTTAGGGCTGTGGTTAGTGTTTGGTTTTTGGGTTGTGATTAGGGTTAGGGTTAGGGATGAAAACCCATTGGAGATCAAGATATTCTTCAATAACTTTTTTTCTGAAGATCATAGAGACTTGGAAGTTGGTTCCATCTCCACTAATGTGGCTATGCCCGATCCATTGGGACCATCCCCGAGCTTCTACGACCTTCGGAAATGGTGAAACCACCAAATCTAAAGAAAAAAGTACAAGATATTCTTGAATAACTTTTTTTCCGAAACTCATAGAGACTTGGGCATTTCGGGATTGATAAAGGGTAGCCTGCCATGCAACCACACCGAATTTGAGCACGTTTCGAGCAAGCAGCGCGGAGTTATTCACCCTATGGTGAATATGGGTTAGGGTTGCAATGAGGGCTAGGGTTTGGGTTAGGGTTAGGGTTGTGATTAGGGTTAGGGTTAGGGTTAGGGATGAATACCCATTGGAGATCAAGATATTCTTCGATAACTTTCTTTCGGAAGGTCATAGAGACTTGGAAGTTGGTTCCATCTCCACTAATGTGGCTATGCCCGATCCATTGGTACCACCCCCGAGCTTCTACGACCTGTGGAAGGGGTAGGGTTAGGGCTGTGATTAGTGTTTGGTTTTTGGGTTGTGATTAGGGTTAGGGTTAGGGATGAAAACCCATTGGAGATCAAGATATTCTTCAATAACTTTTTTTCTGAAGATCATAGAGACTTGGAAGTTGGTTCCATCTCCACTAATGTGGCTATGCCCGATCCATTGGGACCATCCCCGAGCTTCTACGACCTTCGGAAATGGTGAAACCACCAAATCTAAAGAAAAAAGTACAAGATATTCTTGAATAACTTTTTTTCCGAAACTCATAGAGACTTGGGCATTTCGGGATTAATAAAGGGTAGCCTGCCATGCAACCACACCGAATTTCAGCACGTTTCGAGCAAGCAGCGCGGAGTTATTCACCCTATGGTGAATATGGGTTAGGGTTGCAATGAGGGCTAGGGTTAGGGTTAGGGTTGTGATTAGGGTTAGGGTTAGGGTTAGGGATGAATACCCATTGGAGATCAAGATATTCTTTGATAACTTTCTATCGGAAGGTCATAGAGACTTGGAAGTTGGTTCCATCTCCACTAATGTGGCTATGCCCGATCCATTGGTACCATCCCCGAGCTTCTACGACCTTTGGAAGGGGTAGGGTTAGGGCTGTGGTTAGTGTTTGGTTTTTGGGTTGTGATTAGGGTTAGGGTTAGGGATGAAAACCCATTGGAGATCAAGATATTCTTCAATAACTTTTTTTCTGAAGATCATAGAGACTTGGAAGTTGGTTCCATCTCCACTAATGTGGCTATGCCCGATCCATTGGGACCATCCCCGAGCTTCTACGACCTTCGGAAATGGTGAAACCACCAAATCTAAAGAAAAAAGTACAAGATATTCTTGAATAACTTTTTTTCCGAAACTCATAGAGACTTGGGCATTTCGGGATTGATAAAGGGTAGTCTGCCATGCAACCACACCGAATTTCAGCACGTTTCGAGCAAGCAGCGCGGAGTTATTCACCCTATGGTGAATATGGGTTAGGGTTGCAATGAGGGCTAGGGTTAGGGTTAGGGTTGTGATTAGGGTTAGGGTTAGGGATGAATACCCATTGGAGATCAAGATATTCTTTGATAACTTTCTTTCGGAAGGTCATAGAGACTTGGAAGTTGGTTCCATCTCCACTAATGTGGCTATGCCCGATCCATTGGTACCACCCCCGAGCTTCTACGACCTGTGGAAGGGGTAGGGTTAGGGCTGTGATTAGTGTTTGGTTTTTGGGTTGTGATTAGGGTTAGGGTTAGGGATGAAAACCCATTGGAGATCAAGATATTCTTCAATAACTTTTTTTCTGAAGATCATAGAGACTTGGAAGTTGGTTCCATCTCCCCTAATGTGGCTATGCCCGATCCATTGGGACCATCCCCGAGCTTCTACGACCTTCGGAAATGGTGAAACCACCAAATCTAAAGAAAAAAGTACAAGATATTCTTGAATAACTTTTTTTCCGAAACTCATAGAGACTTGGGCATTTCGGGATTAATAAAGGGTGGCCTGCCATGCAACCACACCGAATTTCAGCACGTTTCGAGCAAGCAGCGCGGAGTTATTCACCCTATGGTGAATATGGGTTAGGGTTGCAATGAGGGCTAGGGCTAGGGTTAGGGTTAGGGTTAGGGTTGTGATTAGGGTTAGGGTTAGGGTTAGGGATGAATACCCATTGGAGATCAAGATATTCTTTGATAACTTTCTTTCGGAAGGTCATAGAGACTTGGAAGTTGGTTCCATCTCCACTAATGTGGCTATGCCCGATCCATTGGTACCACCCCCGAGCTTCTACGACCTGTGGAAGGGGTAGGGTTAGGGCTGTGATTAGTGTTTGGTTTTTGGGTTGTGATTAGGGTTAGGGTTAGGGATGAAAACCCATTGGAGATCAAGATATTCTTCAATAACTTTTTTTCTGAAGATCATAGAGACTTGGAAGTTGGTTCCATCTCCACTAATGTGGCTATGCCCGATCCATTGGGACCATCCCCGAGCTTCTACGACCTTCGGAAATGGTGAAACCACCAAATCTAAAGAAAAAAGTACAAGATATTCTTGAATAACTTTTTTTCCGAAACTCATAGAGACTTGGGCATTTCGGGATTAATAAAGGGTAGCCTGCCATGCAACCACACCGAATTTCAGCACGTTTCGAGCAAGCAGCGCGGAGTTATTCACCCTATGGTGAATATGGGTTAGGGTTGCAATGAGGGCTAGGGTTAGGGTTAGGGTTAGGGTTGTGATTAGGGTTAGGGTTAGGGATGAATACCCATTGGAGATCAAGATATTCTTTGATAACTTTCTTTCGGAAGGTCATAGAGACTTGGAAGTTGGTTCCATCTCCACTAATGTGGCTATGCCCGATCCATTGGTACCATCCCCGAGCTTCTACGACCTTTGGAAGGGGTAGGGTTAGGGCTGTGATTAGTGTTTGGTTTTTGGGTTGTGATTAGGGTTAGGGTTAGGGATGAAAACCCATTGGAGATCAAGATATTCTTCAATAACTTTTTTTCTGAAGATCATAGAGACTTGGAAGTTGGTTCCATCTCCACTAATGTGGCTATGCCCGATCCATTGGGACCATCCCCGAGCTTCTACGACCTTCGGAAATGGTGAAACCACCAAATCTAAAGAAAAAAGTACAAGATATTCTTGAATAACTTTTTTTCCGAAACTCATAGAGACTTGGGCATTTCGGGATTAATAAAGGGTAGCCTGCCATGCAACCACTCCGAATTTCAGCACGTTTCGAGCAAGCAGCGCGGAGTTATTCACCCTATGGTGAATATGGGTTAGGGTTGCAATGAGGGCTAGGGTTAGGGTTAGGGTTAGGGTTGTGATTAGGGTTAGGGTTAGGGATGAATACCCATTGGAGATCAAGATATTCTTCGATAACTTTCTTTCGGAAGGTCATAGAGACTTGGAAGTTGGTTCCATCTCCACTAATGTGGCTATGCCCGATCCATTGGTACCACCCCCGAGCTTCTACGACCTTTGGAAGGGGTAGGGTTAGGGCTGTGATTAGTGTTTGGTTTTTGGGTTGTGATTAGGGTTAGGGTTAGGGATGAAAACCCATTGGAGATCAAGATATTCTTCAATAACTTTTTTTCTGAAGATCATAGAGACTTGGAAGTTGGTTCCATCTCCACTAATGTGGCTATGCCCGATCCATTGGGACCATCCCCGAGCTTCTACGACCTTCGGAAATGGTGAAACCACCAAATCTAAAGAAAAAAGTACAAGATATTCTTGAATAACTTTTTTTCCGAAACTCATAGAGACTTGGGCATTTCGGGATTAATAAAGGGTAGCCTGCCATGCAACCACACCGAATTTCAGCACGTTTCGAGCAAGCAGCGCGGAGTTATTCACCCTATGGTGAATATGGGTTAGGGTTGCAATGAGGGTTAGGGTTAGGGTTGTGATTAGGGTTAGGGTTAGGGATGAATACCCATTGGAGATCAAGATATTCTTCGATAACTTTCTTTCGGAAGGTCATAGAGACTTGGAAGTTGGTTCCATCTCCACTAATGTGACTATGCCCGATCCATTGGTACCACCCCCGAGCTTCTACGACCTTTGGAAGGGGTAGGGTTAGGGCTGTGGTTAGTGTTTGGTTTTTGGGTTGTGATTAGGGTTAGGGTTAGGGATGAAAACCCATTGGAGATCAAGATATTCTTCAATAACTTTTTTTCTGAAGATCATAGAGACTTGGAAGTTGGTTCCATCTCCACTAATGTGGATATGCCCGATCCATTGGGACCATCCCCGAGCTTCTACGACCTTCGGAAATGGTGAAACCACCAAATCTAAAGAAAAAAGTACAAGATATTCTTGAATAACTTTTTTTCCGAAACTCATAGAGACTTGGGCATTTCGGGATTAATAAAGGGTAGCCTGCCATGCAACCACACCGAATTTGAGCACGTTTCGAGCAAGCAGCACGGAGTTATTCACCCTATGGTGAATATGGGTTAGGGTTGCAATGAGGGCTAGGGTTAGGGTTAGGGTTGTGATTAGGGTTAGGGTTAGGGTTAGGGATGAATACCCATTGGAGATCAAGATATTCTTTGATAACATTCTTTCGGAAGGTCATAGAGACTTGGAAGTTGGTTCCATCTCCACTAATGTGGCTATGCCCGATCCATTGGTACCACCCCCGAGCTTCTACGACCTGTGGAAGGGGTAGGGTTAGGGCTGTGATTAGTGTTTGGTTTTTGGGTTGTGATTAGGGTTAGGGTTAGGGATGAAAACCCATTGGAGATCAAGATATTCTTCAATAACTTTTTTTCTGAAGATCATAGAGACTTGGAAGTTGGCACCATCACCACTAATGTGGCTATGCCCGATCCATTGGGACCATCCCCGAGCTTCTACGACCTTCGGAAATGGTGAAACCACCAAATCTAAAGAAAAAAGTACAAGATATTCTTGAATAACTTTTTTTCCGAAACTCATAGAGACTTGGGCATTTCGGGATTAATAAAGGGTAGCCTGCCATGCAACCACACCGAATTTCAGCACGTTTCGAGCAAGCAGCGCGGAGTTATTCACCCTATGGTGAATATGGGTTAGGGTTGCAATGAGGGCTAGGGTTAGGGTTAGGGTTGTGATTAGGGTTAGGGTTAGGGTTAGGGATGAATACCCATTGGAGATCAAGATATTCTTTGATAACTTTCTTTCGGAAGGTCATAGAGACTTGGAAGTTGGTTCCATCTCCACTAATGTGGCTATGCCCGATCCATTGGTACCACCCCCGAGCTTCTACGACCTTTGGAAGGGGTAGGGTTAGGGCTGTGATTAGTGTTTGGTTTTTGGGTTGTGATTAGGGTTAGGGTTAGGGATGAAAACCCATTGGAGATCAAGATATTCTTCAATAACTTTTTTTCTGAAGATCATAGAGACTTGGAAGTTGGTTCCATCTCCACTAATGTGGATATGCCCGATCCATTGGGACCATCCCCGAGCTTCTACGACCTTCGGAAATGGTGAAACCACCAAATCTAAAGAAAAAAGTACAAGATATTCTTGAATAACTTTTTTTCCGAAACTCATAGAGACTTGGGCATTTCGGGATTGATAAAGGGTAGCCTGCCATGCAACCACACCGAATTTGAGCACGTTTCGAGCAAGCAGCGCGGAGTTATTCACCCTATGGTGAATATGGGTTAGGGTTGCAATGAGGGCTAGGGTTTGGGTTAGGGTTAGGGTTGTGATTAGGGTTAGGGTTAGGGTTAGGGATGAATACCCATTGGAGATCAAGATATTCTTCGATAACTTTCTTTCGGAAGGTCATAGAGACTTGGAAGTTGGTTCCATCTCCACTAATGTGGCTATGCCCGATCCATTGGTACCACCCCCGAGCTTCTACGACCTGTGGAAGGGGTAGGGTTAGGGCTGTGATTAGTGTTTGGTTTTTGGGTTGTGATTAGGGTTAGGGTTAGGGATGAAAACCCATTGGAGATCAAGATATTCTTCAATAACTTTTTTTCTGAAGATCATAGAGACTTGGAAGTTGGTTCCATCTCCACTAATGTGGCTATGCCCGATCCATTGGGACCATCCCCGAGCTTCTACGACCTTCGGAAATGGTGAAACCACCAAATCTAAAGAAAAAAGTACAAGATATTCTTGAATAACTTTTTTTCCGAAACTCATAGAGACTTGGGCATTTCGGGATTAATAAAGGGTAGCCTGCCATGCAACCACACCGAATTTCAGCACGTTTCGAGCAAGCAGCGCGGAGTTATTCACCCTATGGTGAATATGGGTTAGGGTTGCAATGAGGGCTAGGGTTAGGGTTAGGGTTAGGGTTGTGATTAGGGTTAGGGTTAGGGTTAGGGATGAATACCCATTGGAGATCAAGATATTCTTCGATAACTTTCTTTCGGAAGGTCATAGAGACTTGGAAGTTGGTTCCATCTCCACTAATGTGGCTATGCCCGATCCATTGGTACCACCCCCGAGCTTCTACGACCTTTGGAAGGGGTAGGGTTAGGGCTGTGATTAGTGTTTGGTTTTTGGGTTGTGATTAGGGTTAGGGTTAGGGATGAAAACCCATTGGAGATCAAGATATTCTTCAATAACTTTTTTTCTGAAGATCATAGAGACTTGGAAGTTGGTTCCATCTCCACTAATGTGGCTATGCCCGATCCATTGGGACCATCCCCGAGCTTCTACGACCTTCGGAAATGGTGAAACCACCAAATCTAAAGAAAAAAGTACAAGATATTCTTGAATAACTTTTTTTCCGAAACTCATAGAGACTTGGGCATTTCGGGATTAATAAAGGGTAGCCTGCCATGCAACCACACCGAATTTCAGCACGTTTCGAGCAAGCAGCGCGGAGTTATTCACCCTATGGTGAATATGGGTTAGGGTTGCAATGAGGGCTAGGGTTAGGGTTAGGGTTAGGGTTGTGATTAGGGTTAGGGTTAGGGATGAATACCCATTGGAGATCAAGATATTCTTCGATAACTTTCTTTCGGAAGGTCATAGAGACTTGGAAGTTGGTTCCATCTCCACTAATGTGGCTATGCCCGATCCATTGGTACCACCCCCGAGCTTCTACGACCTTTGGAAGGGGTAGGGTTAGGGCTGTGATTAGTGTTTGGTTTTTGGGTTGTGATTAGGGTTAGGGTTAGGGATGAAAACCCATTGGAGATCAAGATATTCTTCAATAACTTTTTTTCTGAAGATCATAGAGACTTGGAAGTTGGTTCCATCTCCACTAATGTGGCTATGCCCGATCCATTGGGACCATCCCCGAGCTTCTACGACCTTCGGAAATGGTGAAACCACCAAATCTAAAGAAAAAAGTACAAGATATTCTTGAATAACTTTTTTTCCGAAACTCATAGAGACTTGGGCATTTCGGGATTAATAAAGGGTAGCCTGCCATGCAACCACACCGAATTTCAGCACGTTTCGAGCAAGCAGCGCGGAGTTATTCACCCTATGGTGAATATGGGTTAGGGTTGCAATGAGGGCTAGGGTTAGGGTTAGGGTTGTGATTAGGGTTAGGGTTAGGGTTAGGGATGAATACCCATTGGAGATCAAGATATTCTTTGATAACTTTCTTTCGGAAGGTCATAGAGACTTGGAAGTTGGTTCCATCTCCACTAATGTGGCTATGCCCGATCCATTGGTACCATCCCCGAGCTTCTACGACCTTTGGAAGGGGTAGGGTTAGGGCTGTGGTTAGTGTTTGGTTTTTGGGTTGTGATTAGGGTTAGGGTTAGGGATGAAAACCCATTGGAGATCAAGATATTCTTCAATAACTTTTTTTCTGAAGATCATAGAGACTTGGAAGTTGGTTCCATCTCCACTAATGTGGCTATGCCCGATCCATTGGGACCATCCCCGAGCTTCTACGACCTTCGGAAATGGTGAAACCACCAAATCTAAAGAAAAAAGTACAAGATATTCTTGAATAACTTTTTTTCCGAAACTCATAGAGACTTGGGCATTTCGGGATTAATAAAGGGTAGCCTGCCATGCAACCACACCGAATTTCAGCACGTTTCGAGCAAGCAGCGCGGAGTTATTCACCCTATGGTGAATATGGGTTAGGGTTGCAATGAGGGCTAGGGTTAGGGTTAGGGTTGTGATTAGGGTTAGGGTTAGGGTTAGGGATGAATACCCATTGGAGATCAAGATATTCTTTGATAACTTTCTTTCGGAAGGTCATAGAGACTTGGAAGTTGGTTCCATCTCCACTAATGTGGCTATGCCCGATCCATTGGTACCATCCCCGAGCTTCTACGACCTTTGGAAGGGGTAGGGTTAGGGCTGTGGTTAGTGTTTGGTTTTTGGGTTGTGATTAGGGTTAGGGTTAGGGATGAAAACCCATTGGAGATCAAGATATTCTTCAATAACTTTTTTTCTGAAGATCATAGAGACTTGGAAGTTGGTTCCATCTCCACTAATGTGGCTATGCCCGATCCATTGGGACCATCCCCGAGCTTCTACGACCTTCGGAAATGGTGAAACCACCAAATCTAAAGAAAAAAGTACAAGATATTCTTGAATAACTTTTTTTCCGAAACTCATAGAGACTTGGGCATTTCGGGATTAATAAAGGGTAGCCTGCCATGCAACCACACCGAATTTCAGCACGTTTCGAGCAAGCAGCGCGGAGTTATTCACCCTATGGTGAATATGGGTTAGGGTTGCAATGAGGGCTAGGGTTAGGGTTAGGGTTGTGATTAGGGTTAGGGTTAGGGTTAGGGATGAATACCCATTGGAGATCAAGATATTCTTCGATAACTTTCTTTCGGAAGGTCATAGAGACTTGGAAGTTGGTTCCATCTCCACTAATGTGGCTATGCCCGATCCATTGGTACCACCCCCGAGCTTCTACGACCTGTGGAAGGGGTAGGGTTAGGGCTGTGATTAGTGTTTGGTTTTTGGGTTGTGATTAGGGTTAGGGTTAGGGATGAAAACCCATTGGAGATCAAGATATTCTTCAATAACTTTTTTTCTGAAGATCATAGAGACTTGGAAGTTGGTTCCATCTCCACTAATGTGGCTATGCCCGATCCATTGGGACCATCCCCGAGCTTCTACGACCTTCGGAAATGGTGAAACCACCAAATCTAAAGAAAAAAGTACAAGATATTCTTGAATAACTTTTTTTCCGAAACTCATAGAGACTTGGGCATTTCGGGATTAATAAAGGGTAGCCTGCCATGCAACCACACCGAATTTCAGCACGTTTCGAGCAAGCAGCGCGGAGTTATTCACCCTATGGTGAATATGGGTTAGGGTTGCAATGAGGGCTAGGGTTAGGGTTAGGGTTGTGATTAGGGTTAGGGTTAGGGTTAGGGATGAATACCCATTGGAGATCAAGATATTCTTTGATAACTTTCTATCGGAAGGTCATAGAGACTTGGAAGTTGGTTCCATCTCCACTAATGTGGCTATGCCCGATCCATTGGTACCATCCCCGAGCTTCTACGACCTTTGGAAGGGGTAGGGTTAGGGCTGTGGTTAGTGTTTGGTTTTTGGGTTGTGATTAGGGTTAGGGTTAGGGATGAAAACCCATTGGAGATCAAGATATTCTTCAATAACTTTTTTTCTGAAGATCATAGAGACTTGGAAGTTGGTTCCATCTCCACTAATGTGGCTATGCCCGATCCATTGGGACCATCCCCGAGCTTCTACGACCTTCGGAAATGGTGAAACCACCAAATCTAAAGAAAAAAGTACAAGATATTCTTGAATAACTTTTTTTCCGAAACTCATAGAGACTTGGGCATTTCGGGATTGATAAAGGGTAGTCTGCCATGCAACCACACCGAATTTCAGCACGTTTCGAGCAAGCAGCGCGGAGTTATTCACCCTATGGTGAATATGGGTTAGGGTTGCAATGAGGGCTAGGGTTAGGGTTAGGGTTGTGATTAGGGTTAGGGTTAGGGATGAATACCCATTGGAGATCAAGATATTCTTTGATAACTTTCTTTCGGAAGGTCATAGAGACTTGGAAGTTGGTTCCATCTCCACTAATGTGGCTATGCCCGATCCATTGGTACCACCCCCGAGCTTCTACGACCTGTGGAAGGGGTAGGGTTAGGGCTGTGATTAGTGTTTGGTTTTTGGGTTGTGATTAGGGTTAGGGTTAGGGATGAAAACCCATTGGAGATCAAGATATTCTTCAATAACTTTTTTTCTGAAGATCATAGAGACTTGGAAGTTGGTTCCATCTCTACTAATGTGGCTATGCCCGATCCATTGGGACCATCCCCGAGCTTCTACGACCTTCGGAAATGGTGAAACCACCAAATCTAAAGAAAAAAGTACAAGATATTCTTGAATAACTTTTTTTCCGAAACTCATAGAGACTTGGGCATTTCGGGATTAATAAAGGGTGGCCTGCCATGCAACCACACCGAATTTCAGCACGTTTCGAGCAAGCAGCGCGGAGTTATTCACCCTATGGTGAATATGGGTTAGGGTTGCAATGAGGGCTAGGGCTAGGGTTAGGGTTAGGGTTAGGGTTGTGATTAGGGTTAGGGTTAGGGTTAGGGATGAATACCCATTGGAGATCAAGATATTCTTTGATAACTTTCTTTCGGAAGGTCATAGAGACTTGGAAGTTGGTTCCATCTCCACTAATGTGGCTATGCCCGATCCATTGGTACCACCCCCGAGCTTCTACGACCTGTGGAAGGGGTAGGGTTAGGGCTGTGATTAGTGTTTGGTTTTTGGGTTGTGATTAGGGTTAGGGTTAGGGATGAAAACCCATTGGAGATCAAGATATTCTTCAATAACTTTTTTTCTGAAGATCATAGAGACTTGGAAGTTGGTTCCATCTCCACTAATGTGGCTATGCCCGATCCATTGGGACCATCCCCGAGCTTCTACGACCTTCGGAAATGGTGAAACCACCAAATCTAAAGAAAAAAGTACAAGATATTCTTGAATAACTTTTTTTCCGAAACTCATAGAGACTTGGGCATTTCGGGATTAATAAAGGGTAGCCTGCCATGCAACCACACCGAATTTCAGCACGTTTCGAGCAAGCAGCGCGGAGTTATTCACCCTATGGTGAATATGGGTTAGGGTTGCAATGAGGGCTAGGGTTAGGGTTAGGGTTAGGGTTGTGATTAGGGTTAGGGTTAGGGTTAGGGATGAATACCCATTGGAGATCAAGATATTCTTTGATAACTTTCTTTCGGAAGGTCATAGAGACTTGGAAGTTGGTTCCATCTCCACTAATGTGGCTATGCCCGATCCATTGGTACCATCCCCGAGCTTCTACGACCTTTGGAAGGGGTAGGGTTAGGGCTGTGATTAGTGTTTGGTTTTTGGGTTGTGATTAGGGTTAGGGTTAGGGATGAAAACCCATTGGAGATCAAGATATTCTTCAATAACTTTTTTTCTGAAGATCATAGAGACTTGGAAGTTGGTTCCATCTCCACTAATGTGGCTATGCCCGATCCATTGGGACCATCCCCGAGCTTCTACGACCTTCGGAAATGGTGAAACCACCAAATCTAAAGAAAAAAGTACAAGATATTCTTGAATAACTTTTTTTTCCGAAACTCATAGAGACTTGGGCATTTCGGGATTAATAAAGGGTAGCCTGCCATGCAACCACTCCGAATTTCAGCACGTTTCGAGCAAGCAGCGCGGAGTTATTCACCCTATGGTGAATATGGGTTAGGGTTGCAATGAGGGCTAGGGTTAGGGTTAGGGTTAGGGTTGTGATTAGGGTTAGGGTTAGGGATGAATACCCATTGGAGATCAAGATATTCTTCGATAACTTTCTTTCGGAAGGTCATAGAGACTTGGAAGTTGGTTCCATCTCCACTAATGTGGCTATGCCCGATCCATTGGTACCACCCCCGAGCTTCTACGACCTTTGGAAGGGGTAGGGTTAGGGCTGTGATTAGTGTTTGGTTTTTGGGTTGTGATTAGGGTTAGGGTTAGGGATGAAAACCCATTGGAGATCAAGATATTCTTCAATAACTTTTTTTCTGAAGATCATAGAGACTTGGAAGTTGGTTCCATCTCCACTAATGTGGCTATGCCCGATCCATTGGGACCATCCCCGAGCTTCTACGACCTTCGGAAATGGTGAAACCACCAAATCTAAAGAAAAAAGTACAAGATATTCTTGAATAACTTTTTTTCCGAAACTCATAGAGACTTGGGCATTTCGGGATTAATAAAGGGTAGCCTGCCATGCAACCACACCGAATTTCAGCACGTTTCGAGCAAGCAGCGCGGAGTTATTCACCCTATGGTGAATATGGGTTAGGGTTGCAATGAGGGCTAGGGTTAGGGTTAGGGTTGTGATTAGGGTTAGGGTTAGGGTTAGGGATGAATACCCATTGGAGATCAAGATATTCTTTGATAACTTTCTTTCGGAAGGTCATAGAGACTTGGAAGTTGGTTCCATCTCCACTAATGTGGCTATGCCCGATCCATTGGTACCACCCCCGAGCTTCTACGACCTTTGGAAGGGGTAGGGTTAGGGCTGTGATTAGTGTTTGGTTTTTGGGTTGTGATTAGGGTTAGGGTTAGGGATGAAAACCCATTGGAGATCAAGATATTCTTCAATAACTTTTTTTCTGAAGATCATAGAGACTTGGAAGTTGGTTCCATCTCCACTAATGTGGCTATGCCCGATCCATTGGGACCATCCCCGAGCTTCTACGACCTTCGGAAATGGTGAAACCACCAAATCTAAAGAAAAAAGTACAAGATATTCTTGAATAACTTTTTTTCCGAAACTCATAGAGACTTGGGCATTTCGGGATTAATAAAGGGTAGCCTGCCATGCAACCACACCGAATTTCAGCACGTTTCGAGCAAGCAGCGCGGAGTTATTCACCCTATGGTGAATATGGGTTAGGGTTGCAATGAGGGCTAGGGTTAGGGTTAGGGTTGTGATTAGGGTTAGGGTTAGGGTTAGGGATGAATACCCATTGGAGATCAAGATATTCTTTGATAACTTTCTTTCGGAAGGTCATAGAGACTTGGAAGTTGGTTCCATCTCCACTAATGTGGCTATGCCCGATCCATTGGTACCACCCCCGAGCTTCTACGACCTTTGGAAGGGGTAGGGTTAGGGCTGTGATTAGTGTTTGGTTTTTGGGTTGTGATTAGGGTTAGGGTTAGGGATGAAAACCCATTGGAGATCAAGATATTCTTCAATAACTTTTTTTCTGAAGATCATAGAGACTTGGAAGTTGGTTCCATCTCCACTAATGTGGCTATGCCCGATCCATTGGGACCATCCCCGAGCTTCTACGACCTTCGGAAATGGTGAAACCACCAAATCTAAAGAAAAAAGTACAAGATATTCTTGAATAACTTTTTTTCCGAAACTCATAGAGACTTGGGCATTTCGGGATTAATAAAGGGTAGCCTGCCATGCAACCACACCGAATTTCAGCACGTTTCGAGCAAGCAGCGCGGAGTTATTCACCCTATGGTGAATATGGGTTAGGGTTGCAATGAGGGCTAGGGTTAGGGTTAGGGTTGTGATTAGGGTTAGGGTTAGGGTTAGGGATGAATACCCATTGGAGATCAAGATATTCTTTGATAACTTTCTTTCGGAAGGTCATAGAGACTTGGAAGTTGGTTCCATCTCCACTAATGTGGCTATGCCCGATCCATTGGTACCATCCCCGAGCTTCTACGACCTTTGGAAGGGGTAGGGTTAGGGCTGTGGTTAGTGTTTGGTTTTTGGGTTGTGATTAGGGTTAGGGTTAGGGATGAAAACCCATTGGAGATCAAGATATTCTTCAATAACTTTTTTTCTGAAGATCATAGAGACTTGGAAGTTGGTTCCATCTCCACTAATGTGGCTATGCCCGATCCATTGGGACCATCCCCGAGCTTCTACGACCTTCGGAAATGGTGAAACCACCAAATCTAAAGAAAAAAGTACAAGATATTCTTGAATAACTTTTTTTCCGAAACTCATAGAGACTTGGGCATTTCGGGATTAATAAAGGGTAGCCTGCCATGCAACCACACCGAATTTCAGCACGTTTCGAGCAAGCAGCGCGGAGTTATTCACCCTATGGTGAATATGGGTTAGGGTTGCAATGAGGGCTAGGGTTAGGGTTAGGGTTGTGATTAGGGTTAGGGTTAGGGTTAGGGATGAATACCCATTGGAGATCAAGATATTCTTCGATAACTTTCTTTCGGAAGGTCATAGAGACTTGGAAGTTGGTTCCATCTCCACTAATGTGGCTATGCCCGATCCATTGGTACCACCCCCGAGCTTCTACGACCTGTGGAAGGGGTAGGGTTAGGGCTGTGATTAGTGTTTGGTTTTTGGGTTGTGATTAGGGTTAGGGTTAGGGATGAAAACCCATTGGAGATCAAGATATTCTTCAATAACTTTTTTTCTGAAGATCATAGAGACTTGGAAGTTGGTTCCATCTCCACTAATGTGGCTATGCCCGATCCATTGGGACCATCCCCGAGCTTCTACGACCTTCGGAAATGGTGAAACCACCAAATCTAAAGAAAAAAGTACAAGATATTCTTGAATAACTTTTTTTCCGAAACTCATAGAGACTTGGGCATTTCGGGATTAATAAAGGGTAGCCTGCCATGCAACCACACCGAATTTCAGCACGTTTCGAGCAAGCAGCGCGGAGTTATTCACCCTATGGTGAATATGGGTTAGGGTTGCAATGAGGGCTAGGGTTAGGGTTAGGGTTGTGATTAGGGTTAGGGTTAGGGTTAGGGATGAATACCCATTGGAGATCAAGATATTCTTTGATAACTTTCTATCGGAAGGTCATAGAGACTTGGAAGTTGGTTCCATCTCCACTAATGTGGCTATGCCCGATCCATTGGTACCATCCCCGAGCTTCTACGACCTTTGGAAGGGGTAGGGTTAGGGCTGTGGTTAGTGTTTGGTTTTTGGGTTGTGATTAGGGTTAGGGTTAGGGATGAAAACCCATTGGAGATCAAGATATTCTTCAATAACTTTTTTTCTGAAGATCATAGAGACTTGGAAGTTGGTTCCATCTCCACTAATGTGGCTATGCCCGATCCATTGGGACCATCCCCGAGCTTCTACGACCTTCGGAAATGGTGAAACCACCAAATCTAAAGAAAAAAGTACAAGATATTCTTGAATAACTTTTTTTCCGAAACTCATAGAGACTTGGGCATTTCGGGATTGATAAAGGGTAGTCTGCCATGCAACCACACCGAATTTCAGCACGTTTCGAGCAAGCAGCGCGGAGTTATTCACCCTATGGTGAATATGGGTTAGGGTTGCAATGAGGGCTAGGGTTAGGGTTAGGGTTGTGATTAGGGTTAGGGTTAGGGATGAATACCCATTGGAGATCAAGATATTCTTTGATAACTTTCTTTCGGAAGGTCATAGAGACTTGGAAGTTGGTTCCATCTCCACTAATGTGGCTATGCCCGATCCATTGGTACCACCCCCGAGCTTCTACGACCTGTGGAAGGGGTAGGGTTAGGGCTGTGATTAGTGTTTGGTTTTTGGGTTGTGATTAGGGTTAGGGTTAGGGATGAAAACCCATTGGAGATCAAGATATTCTTCAATAACTTTTTTTCTGAAGATCATAGAGACTTGGAAGTTGGTTCCATCTCCACTAATGTGGCTATGCCCGATCCATTGGGACCATCCCCGAGCTTCTACGACCTTCGGAAATGGTGAAACCACCAAATCTAAAGAAAAAAGTACAAGATATTCTTGAATAACTTTTTTTCCGAAACTCATAGAGACTTGGGCATTTCGGGATTAATAAAGGGTGGCCTGCCATGCAACCACACCGAATTTCAGCACGTTTCGAGCAAGCAGCGCGGAGTTATTCACCCTATGGTGAATATGGGTTAGGGTTGCAATGAGGGCTAGGGCTAGGGTTAGGGTTAGGGTTAGGGTTGTGATTAGGGTTAGGGTTAGGGTTAGGGATGAATACCCATTGGAGATCAAGATATTCTTTGATAACTTTCTTTCGGAAGGTCATAGAGACTTGGAAGTTGGTTCCATCTCCACTAATGTGGCTATGCCCGATCCATTGGTACCACCCCCGAGCTTCTACGACCTGTGGAAGGGGTAGGGTTAGGGCTGTGATTAGTGTTTGGTTTTTGGGTTGTGATTAGGGTTAGGGTTAGGGATGAAAACCCATTGGAGATCAAGATATTCTTCAATAACTTTTTTTCTGAAGATCATAGAGACTTGGAAGTTGGTTCCATCTCCACTAATGTGGCTATGCCCGATCCATTGGGACCATCCCCGAGCTTCTACGACCTTCGGAAATGGTGAAACCACCAAATCTAAAGAAAAAAGTACAAGATATTCTTGAATAACTTTTTTTCCGAAACTCATAGAGACTTGGGCATTTCGGGATTAATAAAGGGTAGCCTGCCATGCAACCACACCGAATTTCAGCACGTTTCGAGCAAGCAGCGCGGAGTTATTCACCCTATGGTGAATATGGGTTAGGGTTGCAATGAGGGCTAGGGTTAGGGTTAGGGTTAGGGTTGTGATTAGGGTTAGGGTTAGGGTTAGGGATGAATACCCATTGGAGATCAAGATATTCTTTGATAACTTTCTTTCGGAAGGTCATAGAGACTTGGAAGTTGGTTCCATCTCCACTAATGTGGCTATGCCCGATCCATTGGTACCATCCCCGAGCTTCTACGACCTTTGGAAGGGGTAGGGTTAGGGCTGTGATTAGTGTTTGGTTTTTGGGTTGTGATTAGGGTTAGGGTTAGGGATGAAAACCCATTGGAGATCAAGATATTCTTCAATAACTTTTTTTCTGAAGATCATAGAGACTTGGAAGTTGGTTCCATCTCCACTAATGTGGCTATGCCCGATCCATTGGGACCATCCCCGAGCTTCTACGACCTTCGGAAATGGTGAAACCACCAAATCTAAAGAAAAAAGTACAAGATATTCTTGAATAACTTTTTTTCCGAAACTCATAGAGACTTGGGCATTTCGGGATTAATAAAGGGTAGCCTGCCATGCAACCACTCCGAATTTCAGCACGTTTCGAGCAAGCAGCGCGGAGTTATTCACCCTATGGTGAATATGGGTTAGGGTTGCAATGAGGGCTAGGGTTAGGGTTAGGGTTAGGGTTGTGATTAGGGTTAGGGTTAGGGATGAATACCCATTGGAGATCAAGATATTCTTCGATAACTTTCTTTCGGAAGGTCATAGAGACTTGGAAGTTGGTTCCATCTCCACTAATGTGGCTATGCCCGATCCATTGGTACCACCCCCGA
Organism: Paralichthys olivaceus; assembly: GCF_024713975.1. Lineage (NCBI taxonomy): Eukaryota > Metazoa > Chordata > Actinopteri > Pleuronectiformes > Paralichthyidae > Paralichthys > Paralichthys olivaceus. Next base: position 5,039,889 of record NC_091115.1, read on the forward strand.
GCTTCTACGACCTTTGGAAGGGGTAGGGTTAGGGCTGTGATTAGTGTTTGGTTTTTGGGTTGTGATTAGGGTTAGGGTTAGGGATGAAAACCCATTGGAGATCAAGATATTCTTCAATAACTTTTTTTCTGAAGATCATAGAGACTTGGAAGTTGGTTCCATCTCCACTAATGTGGCTATGCCCGATCCATTGGGACCATCCCCGAGCTTCTACGACCTTCGGAAATGGTGAAACCACCAAATCTAAAGAAAAAAGTACAAGATATTCTTGAATAACTTTTTTTCCGAAACTCATAGAGACTTGGGCATTTCGGGATTAATAAAGGGTAGCCTGCCATGCAACCACACCGAATTTCAGCACGTTTCGAGCAAGCAGCGCGGAGTTATTCACCCTATGGTGAATATGGGTTAGGGTTGCAATGAGGGCTAGGGTTAGGGTTAGGGTTGTGATTAGGGTTAGGGTTAGGGTTAGGGATGAATACCCATTGGAGATCAAGATATTCTTTGATAACTTTCTTTCGGAAGGTCATAGAGACTTGGAAGTTGGTTCCATCTCCACTAATGTGGCTATGCCCGATCCATTGGTACCACCCCCGAGCTTCTACGACCTGTGGAAGGGGTAGGGTTAGGGCTGTGATTAGTGTTTGGTTTTTGGGTTGTGATTAGGGTTAGGGTTAGGGATGAAAACCCATTGGAGATCAAGATATTCTTCAATAACTTTTTTTCTGAAGATCATAGAGACTTGGAAGTTGGTTCCATCTCCACTAATGTGGCTATGCCCGATCCATTGGGACCATCCCCGAGCTTCTACGACCTTCGGAAATGGTGAAACCACCAAATCTAAAGAAAAAAGTACAAGATATTCTTGAATAACTTTTTTTCCGAAACTCATAGAGACTTGGGCATTTCGGGATTAATAAAGGGTAGCCTGCCATGCAACCACTCCGAATTTCAGCACGTTTCGAGCAAGCAGCGCGGAGTTATTCACCCTATGGTGAATATGGGTTAGGGTTGCAATGAGGGTTAGGGTTAGGGTTGTGATTAGGGTTAGGGTTAGGGATGAATACCCATTGGAGATCAAGATATTCTTCGATAACTTTCTTTCGGAAGGTCATAGAGACTTGGAAGTTGGTTCCATCTCCACTAATGTGACTATGCCCGATCCATTGGTACCACCCCCGAGCTTCTACGACCTTTGGAAGGGGTAGGGTTAGGGCTGTGGTTAGTGTTTGGTTTTTGGGTTGTGATTAGGGTTAGGGTTAGGGATGAAAACCCATTGGAGATCAAGATATTCTTCAATAACTTTTTTTCTGAAGATCATAGAGACTTGGAAGTTGGTTCCATCTCCACTAATGTGGATATGCCCGATCCATTGGGACCATCCCCGAGCTTCTACGACCTTCGGAAATGGTGAAACCACCAAATCTAAAGAAAAAAGTACAAGATATTCTTGAATAACTTTTTTTCCGAAACTCATAGAGACTTGGGCATTTCGGGATTAATAAAGGGTAGCCTGCCATGCAACCACACCGAATTTGAGCACGTTTCGAGCAAGCAGCACGGAGTTATTCACCCTATGGTGAATATGGGTTAGGGTTGCAATGAGGGCTAGGGTTAGGGTTAGGGTTGTGATTAGGGTTAGGGTTAGGGTTAGGGATGAATACCCATTGGAGATCAAGATATTCTTTGATAACTTTCTTTCGGAAGGTCATAGAGACTTGGAAGTTGGTTCCATCTCCACTAATGTGGCTATGCCCGATCCATTGGTACCACCCCCGAGCTTCTACGACCTGTGGAAGGGGTAGGGTTAGGGCTGTGATTAGTGTTTGGTTTTTGGGTTGTGATTAGGGTTAGGGTTAGGGATGAAAACCCATTGGAGATCAAGATATTCTTCAATAACTTTTTTTCTGAAGATCATAGAGACTTGGAAGTTGGTTCCATCTCCACTAATGTGGCTATGCCCGATCCATTGGGACCATCCCCGAGCTTCTACGACCTTCGGAAATGGTGAAACCACCAAATCTAAAGAAAAAAGTACAAGATATTCTTGAATAACTTTTTTTCCGAAACTCATAGAGACTTGGGCATTTCGGGATTAATAAAGGGTAGCCTGCCATGCAACCACTCCGAATTTCAGCACGTTTCGAGCAAGCAGCGCGGAGTTATTCACCCTATGGTGAATATGGGTTAGGGTTGCAATGAGGGTTAGGGTTAGGGTTGTGATTAGGGTTAGGGTTAGGGATGAATACCCATTGGAGATCAAGATATTCTTCGATAACTTTCTTTCGGAAGGTCATAGAGACTTGGAAGTTGGTTCCATCTCCACTAATGTGACTATGCCCGATCCATTGGTACCACCCCCGAGCTTCTACGACCTTTGGAAGGGGTAGGGTTAGGGCTGTGGTTAGTGTTTGGTTTTTGGGTTGTGATTAGGGTTAGGGTTAGGGATGAAAACCCATTGGAGATCAAGATATTCTTCAATAACTTTTTTTCTGAAGATCATAGAGACTTGGAAGTTGGTTCCATCTCCACTAATGTGGATATGCCCGATCCATTGGGACCATCCCCGAGCTTCTACGACCTTCGGAAATGGTGAAACCACCAAATCTAAAGAAAAAAGTACAAGATATTCTTGAATAACTTTTTTTCCGAAACTCATAGAGACTTGGGCATTTCGGGATTAATAAAGGGTAGCCTGCCATGCAACCACACCGAATTTGAGCACGTTTCGAGCAAGCAGCACGGAGTTATTCACCCTATGGTGAATATGGGTTAGGGTTGCAATGAGGGCTAGGGTTAGGGTTAGGGTTGTGATTAGGGTTAGGGTTAGGGTTAGGGATGAATACCCATTGGAGATCAAGATATTCTTTGATAACATTCTTTCGGAAGGTCATAGAGACTTGGAAGTTGGTTCCATCTCCACTAATGTGGCTATGCCCGATCCATTGGTACCACCCCCGAGCTTCTACGACCTGTGGAAGGGGTAGGGTTAGGGCTGTGATTAGTGTTTGGTTTTTGGGTTGTGATTAGGGTTAGGGTTAGGGATGAAAACCCATTGGAGATCAAGATATTCTTCAATAACTTTTTTTCTGAAGATCATAGAGACTTGGAAGTTGGTTCCATCTCCACTAATGTGGCTATGCCCGATCCATTGGGACCATCCCCGAGCTTCTACGACCTTCGGAAATGGTGAAACCACCAAATCTAAAGAAAAAAGTACAAGATATTCTTGAATAACTTTTTTTCCGAAACTCATAGAGACTTGGGCATTTCGGGATTAATAAAGGGTAGCCTGCCATGCAACCACACCGAATTTCAGCACGTTTCGAGCAAGCAGCGCGGAGTTATTCACCCTATGGTGAATATGGGTTAGGGTTGCAATGAGGGCTAGGGTTAGGGTTAGGGTTGTGATTAGGGTTAGGGTTAGGGTTAGGGATGAATACCCATTGGAGATCAAGATATTCTTTGATAACTTTCTTTCGGAAGGTCATAGAGACTTGGAAGTTGGTTCCATCTCCACTAATGTGGCTATGCCCGATCCATTGGTACCATCCCCGAGCTTCTACGACCTTTGGAAGGGGTAGGGTTAGGGCTGTGATTAGTGTTTGGTTTTTGGGTTGTGATTAGGGTTAGGGTTAGGGATGAAAACCCATTGGAGATCAAGATATTCTTCAATAACTTTTTTTCTGAAGATCATAGAGACTTGGAAGTTGGTTCCATCTCCACTAATGTGGCTATGCCCGATCCATTGGGACCATCCCCGAGCTTCTACGACCTTCGGAAATGGTGAAACCACCAAATCTAAAGAAAAAAGTACAAGATATTCTTGAATAACTTTTTTTCCGAAACTCATAGAGACTTGGGCATTTCGGGATTAATAAAGGGTAGCCTGCCATGCAACCACTCCGAATTTCAGCACGTTTTGAGCAAGCAGCGCGGAGTTATTCACCCTATGGTGAATATGGGTTAGGGTTGCAATGAGGGCTAGGGTTTGGGTTAGGGTTAGGGTTGTGATTAGGGTTAGGGTTAGGGATGAATACCCATTGGAGATCAAGATATTCTTCGATAACTTTCTTTCGGAAGGTCATAGAGACTTGGAAGTTGGTTCCATCTCCACTAATGTGGCTATGCCCGATCCATTGGTACCACCCCCGAGCTTCTACGACCTTTGGAAGGGGTAGGGTTAGGGCTGTGATTAGTGTTTGGTTTTTGGGTTGTGATTAGGGTTAGGGTTAGGGATGAAAACCCATTGGAGATCAAGATATTCTTCAATAACTTTTTTTCTGAAGATCATAGAGACTTGGAAGTTGGTTCCATCTCCACTAATGTGGCTATGCCCGATCCATTGGGACCATCCCCGAGCTTCTACGACCTTCGGAAATGGTGAAACCACCAAATCTAAAGAAAAAAGTACAAGATATTCTTGAATAACTTTTTTTCCGAAACTCATAGAGACTTGGGCATTTCGGGATTAATAAAGGGTAGCCTGCCATGCAACCACACCGAATTTCAGCACGTTTCGAGCAAGCAGCGCGGAGTTATTCACCCTATGGTGAATATGGGTTAGGGTTGCAATGAGGGTTAGGGTTAGGGTTGTGATTAGGGTTAGGGTTAGGGATGAATACCCATTGGAGATCAAGATATTCTTCGATAACTTTCTTTCGGAAGGTCATAGAGACTTGGAAGTTGGTTCCATCTCCACTAATGTGGCTATGCCCGATCCATTGGTACCACCCCCGAGCTTCTACGACCTGTGGAAGGGGTAGGGTTAGGGCTGTGATTAGTGTTTGGTTTTTGGGTTGTGATTAGGGTTAGTGTTAGGGATGAAAACCCATTGGAGATCAAGATATTCTTCAATAACTTTTTTTCTGAAGATCATAGAGACTTGGAAGTTGGTTCCATCTCCACTAATGTGGCTATGCCCGATCCATTAGGACCATCCCCGAGCTTCTACGACCTTCAGAAATGGTGAAACCACCAAATCTAAAGAAAAAAGTACAAGATATTCTTGAATAACTTTTTTTCCGAAACTCATAGAGACTTGGGCATTTCGGGATTAATAAAGGGTAGCCTGCCATGCAACCACACCGAATTTCAGCACGTTTCGAGCAAGCAGCGCGGAGTTATTCACCCTATGGTGAATATGGGTTAGGGTTGCAATGAGGGTTAGGGTTAGGGTTAGGGTTGTGATTAGGGTTAGGGTTAGGGTTAGGGATGAATACCCATTGGAGATCAAGATATTCTTCGATAACTTTCTTTCGGAAGGTCATAGAGACTTGGAAGTTGGTTCCATCTCCACTAATGTGACTATGCCCGATCCATTGGTACCACCCCCGAGCTTCTACGACCTTTGGAAGGGGTAGGGTTAGGGCTGTGATTAGTGTTTGGTTTTTGGGTTGTGATTAGGGTTAGGGTTAGGGATGAAAACCCATTGGAGATCAAGATATTCTTCAATAACTTTTTTTCTGAAGATCATAGAGACTTGGAAGTTGGTTCCATCTCCACTAATGTGGATATGCCCGATCCATTGGGACCATCCCCGAGCTTCTACGACCTTCGGAAATGGTGAAACCACCAAATCTAAAGAAAAAAGTACAAGATATTCTTGAATAACTTTTTTTCCGAAACTCATAGAGACTTGGGCATTTCGGGATTAATAAAGGGTAGCCTGCCATGCAACCACACCGAATTTGAGCACGTTTCGAGCAAGCAGCGCGGAGTTATTCACCCTATGGTGAATATGGGTTAGGGTTGCAATGAGGGCTAGGGTTAGGGTTAGGGTTAGGGTTGTGATTAGGGTTAGGGTTAGGGTTAGGGATGAATACCCATTGGAGATCAAGATATTCTTTGATAACTTTCTTTCGGAAGGTCATAGAGACTTGGAAGTTGGTTCCATCTCCACTAATGTGGCTATGCCCGATCCATTGGTACCATCCCCGAGCTTCTACGACCTTTGGAAGGGGTAGGGTTAGGGCTGTGATTAGTGTTTGGTTTTTGGGTTGTGATTAGGGTTAGGGTTAGGGATGAAAACCCATTGGAGATCAAGATATTCTTCAATAACTTTTTTTCTGAAGATCATAGAGACTTGGAAGTTGGTTCCATCTCCACTAATGTGGCTATGCCCGATCCATTGGGACCATCCCCGAGCTTCTACGACCTTCGGAAATGGTGAAACCACCAAATCTAAAGAAAAAAGTACAAGATATTCTTGAATAACTTTTTTTCCGAAACTCATAGAGACTTGGGCATTTCGGGATTAATAAAGGGTAGCCTGCCATGCAACCACTCCGAATTTCAGCACGTTTCGAGCAAGCAGCGCGGAGTTATTCACCCTATGGTGAATATGGGTTAGGGTTGCAATGAGGGCTAGGGTTTGGGTTAGGGTTAGGGTTGTGATTAGGGTTAGGGTTAGGGATGAATACCCATTGGAGATCAAGATATTCTTCGATAACTTTCTTTCGGAAGGTCATAGAGACTTGGAAGTTGGTTCCATCTCCACTAATGTGGCTATGCCCGATCCATTGGTACCACCCCCGAGCTTCTACGACCTTTGGAAGGGGTAGGGTTAGGGCTGTGATTAGTGTTTGGTTTTTGGGTTGTGATTAGGGTTAGGGTTAGGGATGAAAACCCATTGGAGATCAAGATATTCTTCAATAACTTTTTTTCTGAAGATCATAGAGACTTGGAAGTTGGTTCCATCTCCACTAATGTGGCTATGCCCGATCCATTGGGACCATCCCCGAGCTTCTACGACCTTCGGAAATGGTGAAACCACCAAATCTAAAGAAAAAAGTACAAGATATTCTTGAATAACTTTTTTTCCGAAACTCATAGAGACTTGGGCATTTCGGGATTAATAAAGGGTAGCCTGCCATGCAACCACACCGAATTTCAGCACGTTTCGAGCAAGCAGCGCGGAGTTATTCACCCTATGGTGAATATGGGTTAGGGTTGCAATGAGGGTTAGGGTTAGGGTTGTGATTAGGGTTAGGGTTAGGGATGAATACCCATTGGAGATCAAGATATTCTTCGATAACTTTCTTTCGGAAGGTCATAGAGACTTGGAAGTTGGTTCCATCTCCACTAATGTGGCTATGCCCGATCCATTGGTACCACCCCCGAGCTTCTACGACCTGTGGAAGGGGTAGGGTTAGGGCTGTGATTAGTGTTTGGTTTTTGGGTTGTGATTAGGGTTAGTGTTAGGGATGAAAACCCATTGGAGATCAAGATATTCTTCAATAACTTTTTTTCTGAAGATCATAGAGACTTGGAAGTTGGTTCCATCTCCACTAATGTGGCTATGCCCGATCCATTGGGACCATCCCCGAGCTTCTACGACCTTCAGAAATGGTGAAACCACCAAATCTAAAGAAAAAAGTACAAGATATTCTTGAATAACTTTTTTTCCGAAACTCATAGAGACTTGGGCATTTCGGGATTAATAAAGGGTAGCCTGCCATGCAACCACACCGAATTTCAGCACGTTTCGAGCAAGCAGCGCGGAGTTATTCACCCTATGGTGAATATGGGTTAGGGTTGCAATGAGGGTTAGGGTTAGGGTTAGGGTTGTGATTAGGGTTAGGGTTAGGGTTAGGGATGAATACCCATTGGAGATCAAGATATTCTTCGATAACTTTCTTTCGGAAGGTCATAAAGACTTGGAAGTTGGTTCCATCTCCACTAATGTGGCTATGCCCGATCCATTGGTACCACCCCCGAGCTTCTACGACCTTTGGAAGGGGTAGGGTTAGGGCTGTGATTAGTGTTTGGTTTTTGGGTTGTGATTAGGGTTAGGGTTAGGGATGAAAACCCATTGGAGATCAAGATATTCTTCAATAACTTTTTTTCTGAAGATCATAGAGACTTGGAAGTTGGTTCCATCTCCACTAATGTGGATATGCCCGATCCATTGGGACCATCCCCGAGCTTCTACGACCTTCGGAAATGGTGAAACCACCAAATCTAAAGAAAAAAGTACAAGATATTCTTGAATAACTTTTTTTCCGAAACTCATAGAGACTTGGGCATTTCGGGATTAATAAAGGGTAGCCTGCCATGCAACCACACCGAATTTGAGCACGTTTCGAGCAAGCAGCACGGAGTTATTCACCCTATGGTGAATATGGGTTAGGGTTGCAATGAGGGTTAGGGTTAGGGTTGTGATTAGGGTTAGGGTTAGGGTTAGGGATGAATACCCATTGGAGATCAAGATATTCTTTGATAACTTTCTTTCAGAAGGTCATAGAGACTTGGAAGTTGGTTCCATCTCCACTAATGTGGCTATGCCCGATCCATTGGTACCACCCCCGAGCTTCTACGACCTGTGGAAGGGGTAGGGTTAGGGCTGTGATTAGTGTTTGGTTTTTGGGTTGTGATTAGGGTTAGGGTTAGGGATGAAAACCCATTGGAGATCAAGATATTCTTCAATAACTTTTTTTCTGAAGATCATAGAGACTTGGAAGTTGGTTCCATCTCCACTAATGTGGCTATGCCCAATCCATTGGGACCATCCCCGAGCTTCTACGACCTTCGGAAATGGTGAAACCACCAAATCTAAAGAAAAAAGTACAAGATATTCTTGAATAACTTTTTTTCCGAAAGTCATAGAGACTTGGGCATTTCGGGATTACTAAAGGGTAGCCTGCCATGCAACCACACCGAATTTCAGCACGTTTCAAGCAAGCAGCGCGGAGTTATTCACCCTATGGTGAATATGGGTTAGGGTTGCAATGAGGGTTAGGGTTAGGGTTGTGATTAGGGTTAGGGTTAGGGATGAATACCCATTGGAGATCAAGATATTCTTCGATAACTTTCTTTCGGAAGGTCATAGAGACTTGGAAGTTGGTTCCATCTCCACTAATGTGGCTATGCCCGATCCATTGGTACCACCCCCGAGCTTCTACGACCTTTGGAAGGGGTAGGGTTAGGGCTGTGATTAGTGTTTGGTTTTTGGGTTGTGATTAGGGTTAGGGTTAGGGATGAAAACCCATTGGAGATCAAGATATTCTTCAATAACTTTTTTTCTGAAGATCATAGAGACTTGGAAGTTGGTTCCATCTCCACTAATGTGGATATGCCCGATCCATTGGGACCATCCCCGAGCTTCTACGACCTTCGGAAATGGTGAAACCACCAAATCTAAAGAAAAAAGTACAAGATATTCTTGAATAACTTTTTTTCCGAAACTCATAGAGACTTGGGCATTTCGGGATTAATAAAGGTTAGCCTGCCATGCAACCACACCGAATTTCAGCACGTTTCGAGCAAGCAGCGCGGAGTTATTCACCCTATGGTGAATATGGGTTAGGGTTGCAATGAGGGTTAGGGTTAGGGTTAGGGATGAATACCCATTGGAGATCAAGATATTCTTCGATAACTTTCTTTCGGAAGGTCATAGAGACTTGGAAGTTGGTTCCATCTCCACTAATGTGACTATGCCCGATCCATTGGTACCACCCCCGAGCTTCTACGACCTGTGGAAGGGGTAGGGTTAGGGCTGTGATTAGTGTTTGGTTTTTGGGTTGTGATTAGGGTTAGTGTTAGGGATGAAAACCCATTGGAGATCAAGATATTCTTCAATTACTTTTTTCTGAAGATCATAGAGACTTGGAAGTTGGTTCCATCTCCACTAATGTGGCTATGCCCAATCCATTGGGACCATCCCCGAGCTTCTACGACCTTCGGAAATGGTGAAACCACCAAATCTAAAGAAAAAAGTACAAGATATTCTTGAATAACTTTTTTTCCGAAAGTCATAGAGACTTGGGCATTTCGGGATTAATAAAGGGTAGCCTGCCATGCAACCACACCGAATTTCAGCACGTTTCGAGCAAGCAGCGCGGAGTTATTCACCCTATGGTGAATATGGGTTAGGGTTGCAATGAGGGTTAGGGTTAGGGTTGTGATTAGGGTTAGGGTTAGGGATGAATACCCATTGGAGATCAAGATATTCTTCGATAACTTTCTTTCGGAAGGTCATAGAGACTTGGAAGTTGGTTCCATCTCCACTAATGCGGCTATGCCCGATCCATTGGTACCACCCCCGAGCTTCTACGACCTTTGGAAGGGGTAGGGTTAGGGCTGTGATTAGTGTTTGGTTTTTGGGTTGTGATTAGGGTTAGTGTTAGGGATGAAAACCCATTGGAGATCAAGATATTCTTCAATTACTTTTTTCTGAAGATCATAGAGACTTGGAAGTTGGTTCCATCTCCACTAATGTGGCTATGCCCAATCCATTGGGACCATCCCCGAGCTTCTACGACCTTCGGAAATGGTGAAACCACCAAATCTAAAGAAAAAAGTACAAGATATTCTTGAATAACTTTTTTTCCGAAAGTCATAGAGACTTGGGCATTTCGGGATTAATAAAGGGTAGCCTGCCATGCAACCACACCGAATTTCAGCACGTTTCGAGCAAGCAGCGCGGAGTTATTCACCCTATGGTGAATATGGGTTAGGGTTGCAATGAGGGTTAGGGTTAGGGTTGTGATTAGGGTTAGGGTTAGGGATGAATACCCATTGGAGATCAAGATATTCTTCGATAACTTTCTTTCGGAAGGTCATAGAGACTTGGAAGTTGGTTCCATCTCCACTAATGCGGCTATGCCCGATCCATTGGTACCACCCCCGAGCTTCTACGACCTTTGGAAGGGGTAGGGTTAGGGCTGTGATTAGTGTTTGGTTTTTGGGTTGTGATTAGGGTTAGGGTTAGGGATGAAAACCCATTGGAGATCAAGATATTCTTCAATAACTTTTTTTCTGAAGATCATAGAGACTTGGAAGTTGGTTCCATCTCCACTAATGTGGATATGCCCGATCCATTGGGACCATCCCCGAGCTTCTACGACCTTCGGAAATGGTGAAACCACCAAATCTAAAGAAAAAAGTACAAGATATTCTTGAATAACTTTTTTTTCCGAAACTCATAGAGACTTGGGCATTTCGGGATTAATAAAGGGTAGCCTGCCATGCAACCACACCGAATTTGAGCACGTTTCGAGCAAGCAGCGCGGAGTTATTCACCCTATGGTGAATATGGGTTAGGGTTGCAATGAGGGCTAGGGTTAGGGTTAGGGTTAGGGTTGTGATTAGGGTTAGGGTTAGGGTTAGGGATGAATACCCATTGGAGATCAAGATATTCTTTGATAACTTTCTTTCGGAAGGTCATAGAGACTTGGAAGTTGGTTCCATCTCCACTAATGTGGCTATGCCCGATCCATTGGTACCATCCCCGAGCTTCTACGACCTTTGGAAGGGGTAGGGTTAGGGCTGTGATTAGTGTTTGGTTTTTGGGTTGTGATTAGGGTTAGGGTTAGGGATGAAAACCCATTGGAGATCAAGATATTCTTCAATAACTTTTTTTCTGAAGATCATAGAGACTTGGAAGTTGGTTCCATCTCCACTAATGTGGCTATGCCCGATCCATTGGGACCATCCCCGAGCTTCTACGACCTTCGGAAATGGTGAAACCACCAAATCTAAAGAAAAAAGTACAAGATATTCTTGAATAACTTTTTTTCCGAAACTCATAGAGACTTGGGCATTTCGGGATTAATAAAGGGTAGCCTGCCATGCAACCACACCGAATTTGAGCACGTTTCGAGCAAGCAGCACGGAGTCATTCACCCTATGGTGAATATGGGTTAGGGTTGCAATGAGGGTTAGGGTTAGGGTTGTGATTAGGGTTAGGGTTAGGGATGAATACCCATTGGAGATCAAGATATTCTTTGATAACTTTCTTTCAGAAGGTCATAGAGACTTGGAAGTTGGTTCCATCTCCACTAATGTGGCTATGCCCGATCCATTGGTACCACCCCCGAGCTTCTACGACCTGTGGAAGGGGTAGGGTTAGGGCTGTGATTAGTGTTTGGTTTTTGGGTTGTGATTAGGGTTAGGGTTAGGGATGAAAACCCATTGGAGATCAAGATATTCTTCAATAACTTTTTTTCTGAAGATCATAGAGACTTGGAAGTTGGTTCCATCTCCACTAATGTGGCTATGCCCAATCCATTGGGACCATCCCCGAGCTTCTACGACCTTCGGAAATGGTGAAACCACCAAATCTAAAGAAAAAAGTACAAGATATTCTTGAATAACTTTTTTTCCGAAAGTCATAGAGACTTGGGCATTTCGGGATTACTAAAGGGTAGCCTGCCATGCAACCACACCGAATTTCAGCACGTTTCAAGCAAGCAGCGCGGAGTTATTCACCCTATGGTGAATATGGGTTAGGGTTGCAATGAGGGTTAGGGTTAGGGTTAGGGTTGTGATTAGGGTTAGGGTTAGGGTTAGGGATGAATACCCATTGGAGATCAAGATATTCTTCGATAACTTTCTTTCGGAAGGTCATAGAGACTTGGAAGTTGGTTCCATCTCCACTAATGTGACTATGCCCGATCCATTGGTACCACCCCCGAGCTTCTACGACCTGTGGAAGGGGTAGGGTTAGGGCTGTGATTAGTGTTTGGTTTTTGGGTTGTGATTAGGGTTAGTGTTAGGGATGAAAACCCATTGGAGATCAAGATATTCTTCAATTACTTTTTTCTGAAGATCATAGAGACTTGGAAGTTGGTTCCATCTCCACTAATGTGGCTATGCCCAATCCATTGGGACCATCCCCGAGCTTCTACGACCTTCGGAAATGGTGAAACCACCAAATCTAAAGAAAAAAGTACAAGATATTCTTGAATAACTTTTTTTCCGAAAGTCATAGAGACTTGGGCATTTCGGGATTAATAAAGGGTAGCCTGCCATGCAACCACACCGAATTTCAGCACGTTTCGAGCAAGCAGCGCGGAGTTATTCACCCTATGGTGAATATGGGTTAGGGTTGCAATGAGGGTTAGGGTTAGGGTTGTGATTAGGGTTAGGGTTAGGGATGAATACCCATTGGAGATCAAGATATTCTTCGATAACTTTCTTTCGGAAGGTCATAGAGACTTGGAAGTTGGTTCCATCTCCACTAATGCGGCTATGCCCGATCCATTGGTACCACCCCCGAGCTTCTACGACCTTTGGAAGGGGTAGGGTTAGGGCTGTGATTAGTGTTTGGTTTTTGGGTTGTGATTAGGGTTAGTGTTAGGGATGAAAACCCATTGGAGATCAAGATATTCTTCAATTACTTTTTTCTGAAGATCATAGAGACTTGGAAGTTGGTTCCATCTCCACTAATGTGGCTATGCCCAATCCATTGGGACCATCCCCGAGCTTCTACGACCTTCGGAAATGGTGAAACCACCAAATCTAAAGAAAAAAGTACAAGATATTCTTGAATAACTTTTTTTCCGAAAGTCATAGAGACTTGGGCATTTCGGGATTAATAAAGGGTAGCCTGCCATGCAACCACACCGAATTTCAGCACGTTTCGAGCAAGCAGCGCGGAGTTATTCACCCTATGGTGAATATGGGTTAGGGTTGCAATGAGGGTTAGGGTTAGGGTTGTGATTAGGGTTAGGGTTAGGGATGAATACCCATTGGAGATCAAGATATTCTTCGATAACTTTCTTTCGGAAGGTCATAGAGACTTGGAAGTTGGTTCCATCTCCACTAATGCGGCTATGCCCGATCCATTGGTACCACCCCCGAGCTTCTACGACCTTTGGAAGGGGTAGGGTTAGGGCTGTGATTAGTGTTTGGTTTTTGGGTTGTGATTAGGGTTAGGGTTAGGGATGAAAACCCATTGGAGATCAAGATATTCTTCAATAACTTTTTTTCTGAAGATCATAGAGACTTGGAAGTTGGTTCCATCTCCACTAATGTGGATATGCCCGATCCATTGGGACCATCCCCGAGCTTCTACGACCTTCGGAAATGGTGAAACCACCAAATCTAAAGAAAAAAGTACAAGATATTCTTGAATAACTTTTTTTTCCGAAACTCATAGAGACTTGGGCATTTCGGGATTAATAAAGGGTAGCCTGCCATGCAACCACACCGAATTTGAGCACGTTTCGAGCAAGCAGCGCGGAGTTATTCACCCTATGGTGAATATGGGTTAGGGTTGCAATGAGGGCTAGGGTTAGGGTTAGGGTTAGGGTTGTGATTAGGGTTAGGGTTAGGGTTAGGGATGAATACCCATTGGAGATCAAGATATTCTTTGATAACTTTCTTTCGGAAGGTCATAGAGACTTGGAAGTTGGTTCCATCTCCACTAATGTGGCTATGCCCGATCCATTGGTACCATCCCCGAGCTTCTACGACCTTTGGAAGGGGTAGGGTTAGGGCTGTGATTAGTGTTTGGTTTTTGGGTTGTGATTAGGGTTAGGGTTAGGGATGAAAACCCATTGGAGATCAAGATATTCTTCAATAACTTTTTTTCTGAAGATCATAGAGACTTGGAAGTTGGTTCCATCTCCACTAATGTGGCTATGCCCGATCCATTGGGACCATCCCCGAGCTTCTACGACCTTCGGAAATGGTGAAACCACCAAATCTAAAGAAAAAAGTACAAGATATTCTTGAATAACTTTTTTTCCGAAACTCATAGAGACTTGGGCATTTCGGGATTAATAAAGGGTAGCCTGCCATGCAACCACACCGAATTTGAGCACGTTTCGAGCAAGCAGCACGGAGTCATTCACCCTATGGTGAATATGGGTTAGGGTTGCAATGAGGGTTAGGGTTAGGGTTGTGATTAGGGTTAGGGTTAGGGATGAATACCCATTGGAGATCAAGATATTCTTTGATAACTTTCTTTCAGAAGGTCATAGAGACTTGGAAGTTGGTTCCATCTCCACTAATGTGGCTATGCCCGATCCATTGGGACCATCCCCGAGCTTCTATGACCTTCGGAAATGGTGAAACCACCAAATCTAAAGAAAAAAGTACAAGATATTCTTGAATAACTTTTTTTCCGAAACTCATAGAGACTTGGGCATTTCGGGATTAATAAAGGGTAGCCTGCCATGCAACCACTCCGAATTTCAGCACGTTTCGAGCAAGCAGCGCGGAGTTATTCACCCTATGGTGAATATGGGTTAGGGTTGCAATGAGGGCTAGGGTTTGGGTTAGGGTTAGGGTTGTGATTAGGGTTAGGGTTAGGGATGAATACCCATTGGAGATCAAGATATTCTTCGATAACTTTCTTTCGGAAGGTCATAGAGACTTGGAAGTTGGTTCCATCTCCACTAATGTGACTATGCCCGATCCATTGGTACCACCCCCGAGCTTCTACGACCTGTGGAAGGGGTAGGGTTAGGGCTGTGATTAGTGTTTGGTTTTTGGGTTGTGATTAGGGTTAGTGTTAGGGATGAAAACCCATTGGAGATCAAGATATTCTTCAATTACTTTTTTCTGAAGATCATAGAGACTTGGAAGTTGGTTCCATCTCCACTAATGTGGCTATGCCCAATCCATTGGGACCATCCCCGAGCTTCTACGACCTTCGGAAATGGTGAAACCACCAAATCTAAAGAAAAAAGTACAAGATATTCTTGAATAACTTTTTTTCCGAAACTCATAGAGACTTGGGCATTTCGGGATTAATAAAGGGTAGCCTGCCATGCAACCACACCGAATTTGAGCACGTTTCGAGCAAGCAGCACGGAGTCATTCACCCTATGGTGAATATGGGTTAGGGTTGCAATGAGGGTTAGGGTTAGGGTTGTGATTAGGGTTAGGGTTAGGGATGAATACCCATTGGAGATCAAGATATTCTTTGATAACTTTCTTTCAGAAGGTCATAGAGACTTGGAAGTTGGTTCCATCTCCACTAATGTGGCTATGCCCGATCCATTGGGACCATCCCCGAGCTTCTATGACCTTCGGAAATGGTGAAACCACCAAATCTAAAGAAAAAAGTACAAGATATTCTTGAATAACTTTTTTTCCGAAACTCATAGAGACTTGGGCATTTCGGGATTAATAAAGGGTAGCCTGCCATGCAACCACTCCGAATTTCAGCACGTTTCGAGCAAGCAGCGCGGAGTTATTCACCCTATGGTGAATATGGGTTAGGGTTGCAATGAGGGCTAGGGTTTGGGTTAGGGTTAGGGTTGTGATTAGGGTTAGGGTTAGGGATGAATACCCATTGGAGATCAAGATATTCTTCGATAACTTTCTTTCGGAAGGTCATAGAGACTTGGAAGTTGGTTCCATCTCCACTAATGTGACTATGCCCGATCCATTGGTACCACCCCCGAGCTTCTACGACCTGTGGAAGGGGTAGGGTTAGGGCTGTGATTAGTGTTTGGTTTTTGGGTTGTGATTAGGGTTAGTGTTAGGGATGAAAACCCATTGGAGATCAAGATATTCTTCAATTACTTTTTTCTGAAGATCATAGAGACTTGGAAGTTGGTTCCATCTCCACTAATGTGGCTATGCCCAATCCATTGGGACCATCCCCGAGCTTCTACGACCTTCGGAAATGGTGAAACCACCAAATCTAAAGAAAAAAGTACAAGATATTCTTGAATAACTTTTTTTCCGAAAGTCATAGAGACTTGGGCATTTCGGGATTAATAAAGGGTAGCCTGCCATGCAACCACACCGAATTTCAGCACGTTTCGAGCAAGCAGCGCGGAGTTATTCACCCTATGGTGAATATGGGTTAGGGTTGCAATGAGGGTTAGGGTTAGGGTTGTGATTAGGGTTAGGGTTAGGGATGAATACCCATTGGAGATCAAGATATTCTTCGATAACTTTCTTTCGGAAGGTCATAGAGACTTGGAAGTTGGTTCCATCTCCACTAATGCGGCTATGCCCGATCCATTGGTACCACCCCCGAGCTTCTACGACCTTTGGAAGGGGTAGGGTTAGGGCTGTGATTAGTGTTTGGTTTTTGGGTTGTGATTAGGGTTAGGGTTAGGGATGAAAACCCATTGGAGATCAAGATATTCTTCAATAACTTTTTTTCTGAAGATCATAGAGACTTGGAAGTTGGTTCCATCTCCACTAATGTGGATATGCCCGATCCATTGGGACCATCCCCGAGCTTCTACGACCTTCGGAAATGGTGAAACCACCAAATCTAAAGAAAAAAGTACAAGATATTCTTGAATAACTTTTTTTTCCGAAACTCATAGAGACTTGGGCATTTCGGGATTAATAAAGGGTAGCCTGCCATGCAACCACACCGAATTTGAGCACGTTTCGAGCAAGCAGCGCGGAGTTATTCACCCTATGGTGAATATGGGTTAGGGTTGCAATGAGGGCTAGGGTTAGGGTTAGGGTTAGGGTTGTGATTAGGGTTAGGGTTAGGGTTAGGGATGAATACCCATTGGAGATCAAGATATTCTTTGATAACTTTCTTTCGGAAGGTCATAGAGACTTGGGCATTTCGGGATTAATAAAGGGTAGCCTGCCATGCAACCACACCGAATTTGAGCACGTTTCGAGCAAGCAGCACGGAGTCATTCACCCTATGGTGAATATGGGTTAGGGTTGCAATGAGGGTTAGGGTTAGGGTTGTGATTAGGGTTAGGGTTAGGGATGAATACCCATTGGAGATCAAGATATTCTTTGATAACTTTCTTTCAGAAGGTCATAGAGACTTGGAAGTTGGTTCCATCTCCACTAATGTGGCTATGCCCGATCCATTGGGACCATCCCCGAGCTTCTACGACCTTCGGAAATGGTGAAACCACCAAATCTAAAGAAAAAAGTACAAGATATTCTTGAATAACTTTTTTTCCGAAACTCATAGAGACTTGGGCATTTCGGGATTAATAAAGGGTAGCCTGCCATGCAACCACTCCGAATTTCAGCACGTTTCGAGCAAGCAGCGCGGAGTTATTCACCCTATGGTGAATATGGGTTAGGGTTGCAATGAGGGCTAGGGTTTGGGTTAGGGTTAGGGTTGTGATTAGGGTTAGGGTTAGGGATGAATACCCATTGGAGATCAAGATATTCTTCGATAACTTTCTTTCGGAAGGTCATAGAGACTTGGAAGTTGGTTCCATCTCCACTAATGTGGCTATGCCCGATCCATTGGGACCATCCCCGAGCTTCTACGACCTTCGGAAATGGTGAAACCACCAAATCTAAAGAAAAAAGTACAAGATATTCTTGAATAACTTTTTTTCCGAAACTCATAGAGACTTGGGCATTTCGGGATTAATAAAGGGTAGCCTGCCATGCAACCACTCCGAATTTCAGCACGTTTCGAGCAAGCAGCGCGGAGTTATTCACCCTATGGTGAATATGGGTTAGGGTTGCAATGAGGGCTAGGGTTTGGGTTAGGGTTAGGGTTGTGATTAGGGTTAGGGTTAGGGATGAATACCCATTGGAGATCAAGATATTCTTCGATAACTTTCTTTCGGAAGGTCATAGAGACTTGGAAGTTGGTTCCATCTCCACTAATGTGGCTATGCCCGATCCATTGGGACCATCCCCGAGCTTCTACGACCTTCGGAAATGGTGAAACCACCAAATCTAAAGAAAAAAGTACAAGATATTCTTGAATAACTTTTTTTCCGAAACTCATAGAGACTTGGGCATTTCGGGATTAATAAAGGGTAGCCTGCCATGCAACCACTCCGAATTTCAGCACGTTTCGAGCAAGCAGCGCGGAGTTATTCACCCTATGGTGAATATGGGTTAGGGTTGCAATGAGGGCTAGGGTTTGGGTTAGGGTTAGGGTTGTGATTAGGGTTAGGGTTAGGGATGAATACCCATTGGAGATCAAGATATTCTTCGATAACTTTCTTTCGGAAGGTCATAGAGACTTGGAAGTTGGTTCCATCTCCACTAATGTGGCTATGCCTGATCCATTGGGACCATCCCCGAGCTTCTACGACCTTCGGAAATGGTGAAACCACCAAATCTAAAGAAAAAAGTACAAGATATTCTTGAATAACTTTTTTTCCGAAACTCATAGAGACTTGGGCATTTCGGGATTAATAAAGGGTAGCCTGCCATGCAACCACACCGAATTTCAGCACGTTTCGAGCAAGCAGCGCGGAGTTATTCACCCTATGGTGAATATGGGTTAGGGTTGCAATGAGGGTTAGGGTTAGGGTTGTGATTAGGGTTAGGGTTAGGGATGAATACCCATTGGAGATCAAGATATTCTTCGATAACTTTCTTTCGGAAGGTCATAGAGACTTGGAAGTTGGTTCCATCTCCACTAATGTGGCTATGCCCGATCCATTGGTACCACCCCCGAGCTTCTACGACCTGTGGAAGGGGTAGGGTTAGGGCTGTGATTAGTGTTTGGTTTTTGGGTTGTGATTAGGGTTAGTGTTAGGGATGAAAACCCATTGGAGATCAAGATATTCTTCAATAACTTTTTTTCTGAAGATCATAGAGACTTGGAAGTTGGTTCCATCTCCACTAATGTGGCTATGCCCGATCCATTGGGACCATCCCCGAGCTTCTACGACCTTCAGAAATGGTGAAACCACCAAATCTAAAGAAAAAAGTACAAGATATTCTTGAATAACTTTTTTTCCGAAACTCATAGAGACTTGGGCATTTCGGGATTAATAAAGGGTAGCCTGCCATGCAACCACACCGAATTTCAGCACGTTTCGAGCAAGCAGCGCGGAGTTATTCACCCTATGGTGAATATGGGTTAGGGTTGCAATGAGGGTTAGGGTTAGGGTTAGGGTTGTGATTAGGGTTAGGGTTAGGGTTAGGGATGAATACCCATTGGAGATCAAGATATTCTTCGATAACTTTCTTTCGGAAGGTCATAGAGACTTGGAAGTTGGTTCCATCTCCACTAATGTGACTATGCCCGATCCATTGGTACCACCCCCGAGCTTCTACGACCTTTGGAAGGGGTAGGGTTAGGGCTGTGATTAGTGTTTGGTTTTTGGGTTGTGATTAGGGTTAGGGTTAGGGATGAAAACCCATTGGAGATCAAGATATTCTTCAATAACTTTTTTTCTGAAGATCATAGAGACTTGGAAGTTGGTTCCATCTCCACTAATGTGGATATGCCCGATCCATTGGGACCATCCCCGAGCTTCTACGACCTTCGGAAATGGTGAAACCACCAAATCTAAAGAAAAAAGTACAAGATATTCTTGAATAACTTTTTTTCCGAAACTCATAGAGACTTGGGCATTTCGGGATTAATAAAGGGTAGCCTGCCATGCAACCACACCGAATTTGAGCACGTTTCGAGCAAGCAGCACGGAGTCATTCACCCTATGGTGAATATGGGTTAGGGTTGCAATGAGGGTTAGGGTTAGGGTTGTGATTAGGGTTAGGGTTAGGGATGAATACCCATTGGAGATCAAGATATTCTTTGATAACTTTCTTTCAGAAGGTCATAGAGACTTGGAAGTTGGTTCCATCTCCACTAATGTGGCTATGCCCGATCCATTGGTACCACCCCCGAGCTTCTACGACCTGTGGAAGGGGTAGGGTTAGGGCTGTGATTAGTGTTTGGTTTTTGGGTTGTGATTAGGGTTAGGGTTAGGGATGAAAACCCATTGGAGATCAAGATATTCTTCAATAACTTTTTTTCTGAAGATCATAGAGACTTGGAAGTTGGTTCCATCTCCACTAATGTGGCTATGCCCAATCCATTGGGACCATCCCCGAGCTTCTACGACCTTCGGAAATGGTGAAACCACCAAATCTAAAGAAAAAAGTACAAGATATTCTTGAATAACTTTTTTTCCGAAAGTCATAGAGACTTGGGCATTTCGGGATTACTAAAGGGTAGCCTGCCATGCAACCACACCGAATTTCAGCACGTTTCGAGCAAGCAGCGCGGAGTTATTCACCCTATGGTGAATATGGGTTAGGGTTGCAATGAGGGTTAGGGTTAGGGTTGTGATTAGGGTTAGGGTTAGGGATGAATACCCATTGGAGATCAAGATATTCTTCGATAACTTTCTTTCGGAAGGTCATAGAGACTTGGAAGTTGGTTCCATCTCCACTAATGTGGCTATGCCCGATCCATTGGTACCACCCCCGAGCTTCTACGACCTTTGGAAGGGGTAGGGTTAGGGCTGTGATTAGTGTTTGGTTTTTGGGTTGTGATTAGGGTTAGGGTTAGGGATGAAAACCCATTGGAGATCAAGATATTCTTCAATAACTTTTTTTCTGAAGATCATAGAGACTTGGAAGTTGGTTCCATCTCCACTAATGTGGCTATGCCCGATCCATTGGGACCATCCCCGAGCTTCTACGACCTTCGGAAATGGTGAAACCACCAAATCTAAAGAAAAAAGTACAAGATATTCTTGAATAACTTTTTTTCCGAAACTCATAGAGACTTGGGCATTTCGGGATTAATAAAGGTTAGCCTGCCATGCAACCACACCGAATTTCAGCACGTTTCGAGCAAGCAGCGCGGAGTTATTCACCCTATGGTGAATATGGGTTAGGGTTGCAATGAGGGTTAGGGTTAGGGTTAGGGTTGTGATTAGGGTTAGGGTTAGGGTTAGGGATGAATACCCATTGGAGATCAAGATATTCTTCGATAACTTTCTTTCGGAAGGTCATAGAGACTTGGAAGTTGGTTCCATCTCCACTAATGTGGCTATGCCCGATCCATTGGTACCACCCCCGAGCTTCTACGACCTTTGGAAGGGGTAGGGTTAGGGCTGTGATTAGTGTTTGGTTTTTGGGTTGTGATTAGGGTTAGGGTTAGGGATGAAAACCCATTGGAGATCAAGATATTCTTCAATAACTTTTTTTCTGAAGATCATAGAGACTTGGAAGTTGGTTCCATCTCCACTAATGTGGATATGCCCGATCCATTGGGACCATCCCCGAGCTTCTACGACCTTCGGAAATGGTGAAACCACCAAATCTAAAGAAAAAAGTACAAGATATTCTTGAATAACTTTTTTTTCCGAAACTCATAGAGACTTGGGCATTTCGGGATTAATAAAGGGTAGCCTGCCATGCAACCACACCGAATTTGAGCACGTTTCGAGCAAGCAGCGCGGAGTTATTCACCCTATGGTGAATATGGGTTAGGGTTGCAATGAGGGCTAGGGTTAGGGTTAGGGTTAGGGTTGTGATTAGGGTTAGGGTTAGGGTTAGGGATGAATACCCATTGGAGATCAAGATATTCTTTGATAACTTTCTTTCAGAAGGTCATAGAGACTTGGAAGTTGGTTCCATCTCCACTAATGTGGCTATGCCCGATCCATTGGTACCACCCCCGAGCTTCTACGACCTGTGGAAGGGGTAGGGTTAGGGCTGTGATTAGTGTTTGGTTTTTGGGTTGTGATTAGGGTTAGTGTTAGGGATGAAAACCCATTGGAGATCAAGATATTCTTCAATAACTTTTTTTCTGAAGATCATAGAGACTTGGAAGTTGGTTCCATCTCCACTAATGTGGCTATGCCCAATCCATTGGGACCATCCCCGAGCTTCTACGACCTTCGGAAATGGTGAAACCACCAAATCTAAAGAAAAAAGTACAAGATATTCTTGAATAACTTTTTTTCCGAAAGTCATAGAGACTTGGGCATTTCGGGATTAATAAAGGGTAGCCTGCCATGCAACCACAACGAATTTCAGCACGTTTCGAGCAAGCAGCGCGGAGTTATTCACCCTATGGTGAATATGGGTTAGGGTTGCAATGAGGGTTAGGGTTAGGGTTGTGATTAGGGTTAGGGTTAGGGATGAATACCCATTGGAGATCAAGATATTCTTCGATAACTTTCTTTCGGAAGGTCATAGAGACTTGGAAGTTGGTTCCATCTCCACTAATGTGGCTATGCCCGAGCCATTGGTACCACCCCCGAGCTTCTACGACCTTTGGAAGGGGTAGGGTTAGGGCTGTGATTAGTGTTTGGTTTTTGGGTTGTGATTAGGGTTAGGGTTAGGGATGAAAACCCATTGGAGATCAAGATATTCTTCAATAACTTTTTTTCTGAAGATCATAGAGACTTGGAAGTTGGTTCCATCTCCACTAATGTGGCTATGCCCGATCCATTGGGACCATCCCCGAGCTTCTACGACCTTCGGAAATGGTGAAACCACCAAATCTAAAGAAAAAAGTACAAGATATTCTTGAATAACTTTTTTTCCGAAACTCATAGAGACTTGGGCATTTCGGGATCAATAAAGGTTAGCCTGCCATGCAACCACACCGAATTTCAGCACGTTTCGAGCAAGCAGCGCGGAGTTATTCACCCTATGGTGAATATGGGTTAGGGTTGCAATGAGGGCTAGGGTTAGGGTTAGGGTTAGGGTTGTGATTAGGGTTAGGGATGAATACCCATTGGAGATCAAGATATTCTTCGATAACTTTCTTTTGGAAGGTCATAGAGACTTGGAAGTTGGTTCCATCTCCACTAATGTGGCTGTGCCCGATCCATTGGTACCACCCCCGAGCTTCTACGACCTGTGGAAGGGGTAGGGTTAGGGCTGTGATTAGTGTTTGGTTTTTGGGTTGTGATTAGGGTTAGGGTTAGGGATGAAAACCCATTGGAGATCAAGATATTCTTCAATAACTTTTTTCTGAAGATCATAGAGACTTGGAAGTTGGTTCCATCTACACTAATGTGGCTATGCCCGATCCATTGGGACCATCCCCGAGCTTCTACGACCTTCGGAAATGGTGAAACCACCAAATCTAAAGAAAAAAGTACAAGATATTCTTGAATAACTTTTTTTCCGAAACTCATAGAGACTTGGGCATTTCGGGATTAATAAAGGTTAGCCTGCCATGCAACCACACCGAATTTCAGCACGTTTCGAGCAAGCAGCGCGGAGTTATTCACCCTATGGTGAATATGGGTTAGGGTTGCAATGAGGGCTAGGGTTAGGGTTAGGGTTAGGGTTGTGATTAGGGTTAGGGTTAGGGTTAGGGATGAATACCCATTGGAGATCAAGATATTCTTTGATAACTTTCTTTCAGAAGGTCATAGAGACTTGGAAATTGGTTCCATCTCCACTAATGTGGCTATGCCCGATCCATTGGTACCACCCCCGAGCTTCTACGACCTGTGGAAGGGGTAGGGTTAGGGCTGTGATTAGTGTTTGGTTTTTGGGTTGTGATTAGGGTTAGTGTTAGGGATGAAAACCCATTGGAGATCAAGATATTCTTCAATAACTTTTTTTCTGAAGATCATAGAGACTTGGAAGTTGGTTCCATCTCCACTAATGTGGCTATGCCCAATCCATTGGGACCATCCCCGAGCTTCTAAGACCTTCGGAAATGGTGAAACCACCAAATCTAAAGAAAAAAGTACAAGATATTCTTGAATAACTTTTTTTCCGAAAGTCATAGAGACTTGGGCATTTCGGGATTAATAAAGGGTAGCCTGCCATGCAACCACACCGAATTTCAGCACGTTTCGAGCAAGCAGCGCGGAGTTATTCACCCTATGGTGAATATGGGTTAGGGTTGCAATGAGGGCTAGGGTTAGGGTTGTGATTAGGGTTAGGGTTAGGGTTAGGGATGAATACCCATTGGAGATCAAGATATTCTTCGATAACTTTCTTTCGGAAGGTCATAGAGACTTGGAAGTTGGTTCCATCTCCACTAATGTGGCTATGCCCGAGCCATTGGTACCACCCCCGAGCTTCTACGACCTTTGGAAGGGGTAGGGTTAGGGCTGTGATTAGTGTTTGGTTTTTGGGTTGTGATTAGGGTTAGGGTTAGGGATGAAAACCCATTGGAGATCAAGATATTCTTCAATAACTTTTTTTCTGAAGATCATAGAGACTTGGAAGTTGGTTCCATCTACACTAATGTGGCTATGCCCGATCCATTGGGACCATCCCCGAGCTTCTACGACCTTCGGAAATGGTGAAACCACCAAATCTAAAGAAAAAAGTACAAGATATTCTTGAATAACTTTTTTTCCGAAACTCATAGAGACTTGGGCATTTCGGGATTAATAAAGGTTAGCCTGCCATGCAACCACACCGAATTTCAGCACGTTTCGAGCAAGCAGCGCGGAGTTATTCACCCTATGGTGAATATGGGTTAGGGTTGCAATGAGGGCTAGGGTTAGGATTAGGGTTAGGGTTGTGATTAGGGTTAGGGTTAGGGATGAATACCCATTGGAGATCAAGATATTCTTTGATAACTTTCTTTCAGAAGGTCATAGAGACTTGGAAATTGGTTCCATCTCCACTAATGTGGCTATGCCCGATCCATTGGTACCACCCCCGAGCTTCTACGACCTGTGGAAGGGGTAGGGTTAGGGCTGTGATTAGTGTTTGGTTTTTGGGTTGTGATTAGGGTTAGTGTTAGGGATGAAAACCCATTGGAGATCAAGATATTCTTCAATAACTTTTTTTCTGAAGATCATAGAGACTTGGAAGTTGGTTCCATCTCCACTAATGTGGCTATGCCCAATCCATTGGGACCATCCCCGAGCTTCTACGACCTTCGGAAATGGTGAAACCACCAAATCTAAAGAAAAAAGTACAAGATATTCTTGAATAACTTTTTTTCCGAAACTCATAGAGACTTGGGCATTTCGGGATTAATAAAGGTTAGCCTGCCATGCAACCACACCGAATTTCAGCACGTTTCGAGCAAGCAGCGCGGAGTTATTCACCCTATGGTGAATATGGGTTAGGGTTGCAATGAGGGCTAGGGTTAGGGTTAGGGTTGTGATTAGGGTTAGGGTTAGGGTTAGGGATGAATACCCATTGGAGATCAAGATATTCTTCGATAACTTTCTTTCGGAAGGTCATAGAGACTTGGAAGTTGGTTCCATCTCCACTAATGTGGCTATGCCCGAGCCATTGGTACCACCCCCGAGCTTCTACGACCTTTGGAAGGGGTAGGGTTAGGGCTGTGATTAGTGTTTGGTTTTTGGGTTGTGATTAGGGTTAGGGTTAGGGATGAAAACCCATTGGAGATCAAGATATTCTTCAATAACTTTTTTTCTGAAGATCATAGAGACTTGGAAGTTGGTTCCATCTCCACTAATGTGGATATGCCCGATCCATTGGGACCATCCCCGAGCTTCTACGACCTTCGGAAATGGTGAAACCACCAAATCTAAAGAAAAAAGTACAAGATATTCTTGAATAACTTTTTTTTCCGAAACTCATAGAGACTTGGGCATTTCGGGATTAATAAAGGGTAGCCTGCCATGCAACCACACCGAATTTGAGCACGTTTCGAGCAAGCAGCGCGGAGTTATTCACCCTATGGTGAATATGGGTTAGGGTTGCAATGAGGGCTAGGGTTAGGGTTAGGGTTAGGGTTGTGATTAGGGTTAGGGTTAGGGTTAGGGATGAATACCCATTGGAGATCAAGATATTCTTTGATAACTTTCTTTCAGAAGGTCATAGAGACTTGGAAGTTGGTTCCATCTCCACTAATGTGGCTATGCCCGATCCATTGGTACCACCCCCGAGCTTCTACGACCTGTGGAAGGGGTAGGGTTAGGGCTGTGATTAGTGTTTGGTTTTTGGGTTGTGATTAGGGTTAGGGTTAGGGATGAAAACCCATTGGAGATCAAGATATTCTTCAATAACTTTTTTTCTGAAGATCATAGAGACTTGGAAGTTGGTTCCATCTACACTAATGTGGCTATGCCCGATCCATTGGGACCATCCCCGAGCTTCTACGACCTTCGGAAATGGTGAAACCACCAAATCTAAAGAAAAAAGTACAAGATATTCTTGAATAACTTTTTTTCCGAAACTCATAGAGACTTGGGCATTTCGGGATTAATAAAGGTTAGCCTGCCATGCAACCACACCGAATTTCAGCACGTTTCGAGCAAGCAGCGCGGAGTTATTCACCCTATGGTGAATATGGGTTAGGGTTGCAATGAGGGCTAGGGTTAGGATTAGGGTTAGGGTTGTGATTAGGGTTAGGGTTAGGGATGAATACCCATTGGAGATCAAGATATTCTTTGATAACTTTCTTTCAGAAGGTCATAGAGACTTGGAAATTGGTTCCATCTCCACTAATGTGGCTATGCCCGATCCATTGGTACCACCCCCGAGCTTCTACGACCTGTGGAAGGGGTAGGGTTAGGGCTGTGATTAGTGTTTGGTTTTTGGGTTGTGATTAGGGTTAGTGTTAGGGATGAAAACCCATTGGAGATCAAGATATTCTTCAATAACTTTTTTTCTGAAGATCATAGAGACTTGGAAGTTGGTTCCATCTCCACTAATGTGGCTATGCCCAATCCATTGGGACCATCCCCGAGCTTCTACGACCTTCGGAAATGGTGAAACCACCAAATCTAAAGAAAAAAGTACAAGATATTCTTGAATAACTTTTTTTCCGAAACTCATAGAGACTTGGGCATTTCGGGATTAATAAAGGTTAGCCTGCCATGCAACCACACCGAATTTCAGCACGTTTCGAGCAAGCAGCGCGGAGTTATTCACCCTATGGTGAATATGGGTTAGGGTTGCAATGAGGGCTAGGGTTAGGGTTAGGGTTGTGATTAGGGTTAGGGTTAGGGTTAGGGATGAATACCCATTGGAGATCAAGATATTCTTCGATAACTTTCTTTCGGAAGGTCATAGAGACTTGGAAGTTGGTTCCATCTCCACTAATGTGGCTATGCCCGAGCCATTGGTACCACCCCCGAGCTTCTACGACCTTTGGAAGGGGTAGGGTTAGGGCTGTGATTAGTGTTTGGTTTTTGGGTTGTGATTAGGGTTAGGGTTAGGGATGAAAACCCATTGGAGATCAAGATATTCTTCAATAACTTTTTTTCTGAAGATCATAGAGACTTGGAAGTTGGTTCCATCTCCACTAATGTGGATATGCCCGATCCATTGGGACCATCCCCGAGCTTCTACGACCTTCGGAAATGGTGAAACCACCAAATCTAAAGAAAAAAGTACAAGATATTCTTGAATAACTTTTTTTTCCGAAACTCATAGAGACTTGGGCATTTCGGGATTAATAAAGGGTAGCCTGCCATGCAACCACACCGAATTTGAGCACGTTTCGAGCAAGCAGCGCGGAGTTATTCACCCTATGGTGAATATGGGTTAGGGTTGCAATGAGGGCTAGGGTTAGGGTTAGGGTTAGGGTTGTGATTAGGGTTAGGGTTAGGGTTAGGGATGAATACCCATTGGAGATCAAGATATTCTTTGATAACTTTCTTTCAGAAGGTCATAGAGACTTGGAAGTTGGTTCCATCTCCACTAATGTGGCTATGCCCGATCCATTGGTACCACCCCCGAGCTTCTACGACCTGTGGAAGGGGTAGGGTTAGGGCTGTGATTAGTGTTTGGTTTTTGGGTTGTGATTAGGGTTAGTGTTAGGGATGAAAACCCATTGGAGATCAAGATATTCTTCAATAACTTTTTTTCTGAAGATCATAGAGACTTGGAAGTTGGTTCCATCTCCACTAATGTGGCTATGCCCAATCCATTGGGACCATCCCCGAGCTTCTACGACCTTCGGAAATGGTGAAACCACCAAATCTAAAGAAAAAAGTACAAGATATTCTTGAATAACTTTTTTTCCGAAAGTCATAGAGACTTGGGCATTTCGGGATTAATAAAGGGTAGCCTGCCATGCAACCACACCGAATTTCAGCACGTTTCGAGCAAGCAGCGCGGAGTTATTCACCCTATGGTGAATATGGGTTAGGGTTGCAATGAGGGCTAGGGTTAGGGTTAGGGTTGTGATTAGGGTTAGGGTTAGGGTTAGGGATGAATACCCATTGGAGATCAAGATATTCTTCGATAACTTTCTTTCGGAAGGTCATAGAGACTTGGAAGTTGGTTCCATCTCCACTAATGTGGCTATGCCCGAGCCATTGGTACCACCCCCGAGCTTCTACGACCTTTGGAAGGGGTAGGGTTAGGGCTGTGATTAGTGTTTGGTTTTTGGGTTGTGATTAGGGTTAGGGTTAGGGATGAAAACCCATTGGAGATCAAGATATTCTTCAATAACTTTTTTTCTGAAGATCATAGAGACTTGGAAGTTGGTTCCATCTCCACTAATGTGGCTATGCCCGATCCATTGGGACCATCCCCGAGCTTCTACGACCTTCGGAAATGGTGAAACCACCAAATCTAAAGAAAAAAGTACAAGATATTCTTGAATAACTTTTTTTCCGAAACTCATAGAGACTTGGGCATTTCGGGATCAATAAAGGTTAGCCTGCCATGCAACCACACCGAATTTCAGCACGTTTCGAGCAAGCAGCGCGGAGTTATTCACCCTATGGTGAATATGGGTTAGGGTTGCAATGAGGGCTAGGGTTAGGGTTAGGGTTAGGGTTGTGATTAGGGTTAGGGATGAATACCCATTGGAGATCAAGATATTCTTCGATAACTTTCTTTTGGAAGGTCATAGAGACTTGGAAGTTGGTTCCATCTCCACTAATGTGGCTGTGCCCGATCCATTGGTACCACCCCCGAGCTTCTACGACCTGTGGAAGGGGTAGGGTTAGGGCTGTGATTAGTGTTTGGTTTTTGGGTTGTGATTAGGGTTAGGGTTAGGGATGAAAACCCATTGGAGATCAAGATATTCTTCAATAACTTTTTTCTGAAGATCATAGAGACTTGGAAGTTGGTTCCATCTACACTAATGTGGCTATGCCCGATCCATTGGGACCATCCCCGAGCTTCTACGACCTTCGGAAATGGTGAAACCACCAAATCTAAAGAAAAAAGTACAAGATATTCTTGAATAACTTTTTTTCCGAAACTCATAGAGACTTGGGCATTTCGGGATTAATAAAGGTTAGCCTGCCATGCAACCACACCGAATTTCAGCACGTTTCGAGCAAGCAGCGCGGAGTTATTCACCCTATGGTGAATATGGGTTAGGGTTGCAATGAGGGCTAGGGTTAGGGTTAGGGTTAGGGTTGTGATTAGGGTTAGGGTTAGGGTTAGGGATGAATACCCATTGGAGATCAAGATATTCTTTGATAACTTTCTTTCAGAAGGTCATAGAGACTTGGAAATTGGTTCCATCTCCACTAATGTGGCTATGCCCGATCCATTGGTACCACCCCCGAGCTTCTACGACCTGTGGAAGGGGTAGGGTTAGGGCTGTGATTAGTGTTTGGTTTTTGGGTTGTGATTAGGGTTAGTGTTAGGGATGAAAACCCATTGGAGATCAAGATATTCTTCAATAACTTTTTTTCTGAAGATCATAGAGACTTGGAAGTTGGTTCCATCTCCACTAATGTGGCTATGCCCAATCCATTGGGACCATCCCCGAGCTTCTAAGACCTTCGGAAATGGTGAAACCACCAAATCTAAAGAAAAAAGTACAAGATATTCTTGAATAACTTTTTTTCCGAAAGTCATAGAGACTTGGGCATTTCGGGATTAATAAAGGGTAGCCTGCCATGCAACCACACCGAATTTCAGCACGTTTCGAGCAAGCAGCGCGGAGTTATTCACCCTATGGTGAATATGGGTTAGGGTTGCAATGAGGGCTAGGGTTAGGGTTGTGATTAGGGTTAGGGTTAGGGTTAGGGATGAATACCCATTGGAGATCAAGATATTCTTCGATAACTTTCTTTCGGAAGGTCATAGAGACTTGGAAGTTGGTTCCATCTCCACTAATGTGGCTATGCCCGAGCCATTGGTACCACCCCCGAGCTTCTACGACCTTTGGAAGGGGTAGGGTTAGGGCTGTGATTAGTGTTTGGTTTTTGGGTTGTGATTAGGGTTAGGGTTAGGGATGAAAACCCATTGGAGATCAAGATATTCTTCAATAACTTTTTTTCTGAAGATCATAGAGACTTGGAAGTTGGTTCCATCTACACTAATGTGGCTATGCCCGATCCATTGGGACCATCCCCGAGCTTCTACGACCTTCGGAAATGGTGAAACCACCAAATCTAAAGAAAAAAGTACAAGATATTCTTGAATAACTTTTTTTCCGAAAGTCATAGAGACTTGGGCATTTCGGGATTAATAAAGGGTAGCCTGCCATGCAACCACACCGAATTTCAGCACGTTTCGAGCAAGCAGCGCGGAGTTATTCACCCTATGGTGAATATGGGTTAGGGTTGCAATGAGGGTTAGGGTTAGGGTTGTGATTAGGGTTAGGGTTAGGGATGAATACCCATTGGAGATCAAGATATTCTTCGATAACTTTCTTTCGGAAGGTCATAGAGACTTGGAAGTTGGTTCCATCTCCACTAATGTGGCTATGCCCGATCCATTGGTACCACCCCCGAGCTTCTACGACCTTTGGAAGGGGTAGGGTTAGGGCTGTGATTAGTGTTTGGTTTTTGGGTTGTGATTAGGGTTAGGGTTAGGGATGAAAACCCATTGGAGATCAAGATATTCTTCAATAACTTTTTTTCTGAAGATCATAGAGACTTGGAAGTTGGTTCCATCTCCACTAATGTGGCTATGCCCGATCCATTGGGACCATCCCCGAGCTTCTACGACCTTCGGAAATGGTGAAACCACCAAATCTAAAGAAAAAAGTACAAGATATTCTTGAATAACTTTTTTTCCGAAACTCATAGAGACTTGGGCATTTCGGGATTAATAAAGGTTAGCCTGCCATGCAACCACACCGAATTTCAGCACGTTTCGAGCAAGCAGCGCGGAGTTATTCACCCTATGGTGAATATGGGTTAGGGTTGCAATGAGGGCTAGGGTTAGGGTTGTGATTAGGGTTAGGGTTAGGGTTAGGGATGAATACCCATTGGAGATCAAGATATTCTTCGATAACTTTCTTTCGGAAGGTCATAGAGACTTGGAAGTTGGTTCCATCTCCACTAATGTGGCTATGCCCGAGCCATTGGTACCACCCCCGAGCTTCTACGACCTTTGGAAGGGGTAGGGTTAGGGCTGTGATTAGTGTTTGGTTTTTGGGTTGTGATTAGGGTTAGGGTTAGGGATGAAAACCCATTGGAGATCAAGATATTCTTCAATAACTTTTTTTCTGAAGATCATAGAGACTTGGAAGTTGGTTCCATCTACACTAATGTGGCTATGCCCGATCCATTGGGACCATCCCCGAGCTTCTACGACCTTCGGAAATGGTGAAACCACCAAATCTAAAGAAAAAAGTACAAGATATTCTTGAATAACTTTTTTTCCGAAACTCATAGAGACTTGGGCATTTCGGGATTAATAAAGGTTAGCCTGCCATGCAACCACACCGAATTTCAGCACGTTTCGAGCAAGCAGCGCGGAGTTATTCACCCTATGGTGAATATGGGTTAGGGTTGCAATGAGGGCTAGGGTTAGGATTAGGGTTAGGGTTGTGATTAGGGTTAGGGTTAGGGATGAATACCCATTGGAGATCAAGATATTCTTTGATAACTTTCTTTCAGAAGGTCATAGAGACTTGGAAGTTGGTTCCATCTCCACTAATGTGGCTATGCCCTATCCATTGGTACCACCCCCGAGCTTCTACGACCTGTGGAAGGGGTAGGGTTAGGGCTGTGATTAGTGTTTGGTTTTTGGGTTGTGATTAGGGTTAGTGTTAGGGATGAAAACCCATTGGAGATCAAGATATTCTTCAATTACTTTTTTTCTGAAGATCATAGAGACTTGGAAGTTGGTTCCATCTCCACTAATGTGGCTATGCCCAATCCATTGGGACCATCCCCGAGCTTCTACGACCTTCGGAAATGGTGAAACCACCAAATCTAAAGAAAAAAGTACAAGATATTCTTGAATAACTTTTTTTCCGAAAGTCATAGAGACTTGGGCATTTCGGGATTAATAAAGGGTAGCCTGCCATGCAACCACACCGAATTTCAGCACGTTTCGAGCAAGCAGCGCGGAGTTATTCACCCTATGGTGAATATGGGTTAGGGTTGCAATGAGGGTTAGGGTTAGGGTTGCAATGAGGGCTAGGGTTAGGGTTAGGGTTGTGATTAGGGTTAGGGTTAGGGTTAGGGATGAATACCCATTGGAGATCAAGATATTCTTCGATAACTTTCTTTCGGAAGGTCATAGAGACTTGGAAGTTGGTTCCATCTCCACTAATGTGGCTATGCCCGAGCCATTGGTACCACCCCCGAGCTTCTACGACCTTTGGAAGGGGTAGGGTTAGGGCTGTGATTAGTGTTTGGTTTTTGGGTTGTGATTAGGGTTAGGGTTAGGGATGAAAACCCATTGGAGATCAAGATATTCTTCAATAACTTTTTTTCTGAAGATCATAGAGACTTGGAAGTTGGTTCCATCTCCACTAATGTGGCTATGCCCGATCCATTGGGACCTTCCCCGAGCTTCTACGACCTTCGGAAATGGTGAAACCACCAAATCTAAAGAAAAAAGTACAAGATATTCTTGAATAACTTTTTTTCCGAAACTCATAGAGACTTGGGCATTTCGGGATCAATAAAGGGTAGCCTGCCATGCAACCACACCGAATTTCAGCACGTTTCGAGCAAGCAGCGCGGAGTTATTCACCCTATGGTGAATATGGGTTAGGGTTGCAATGAGGGCTAGGGTTAGGGTTAGGGTTAGGGTTGTGATTAGGGTTAGGGTTAGGGATGAATACCCATTGGAGATCAAGATATTCTTCGATAACTTTCTTTTGGAAGGTCATAGAGACTTGGAAGTTGGTTCCATCTCCACTAATGTGGCTGTGCCCGATCCATTGGTACCACCCCCGAGCTTCTACGACCTGTGGAAGGGGTAGGGTTAGGGCTGTGATTAGTGTTTGGTTTTTGGGTTGTGATTAGGGTTAGTGTTAGGGATGAAAACCCATTGGAGATCAAGATATTCTTCAATTACTTTTTTTCTGAAGATCATAGAGACTTGGAAGTTGGTTCCATCTCCACTAATGTGGCTATGCCCGATCCATTGGGACCATCCCCGAGCTTCTACGACCTTCGGAAATGGTGAAACCACCAAATCTAAAGAAAAAAGTACAAGATATTCTTGAATAACTTTTTTTCCGAAAGTCATAGAGACTTGGGCATTTCGGGATTAATAAAGGGTAGCCTGCCATGCAACCACACCGAATTTCAGCACGTTTCGAGCAAGCAGCGCGGAGTTATTCACCCTATGGTGAATATGGGTTAGGGTTGCAATGAGGGTTAGGGTTAGGGTTGCAATGAGGGCTAGGGTTAGGGTTAGGGTTGTGATTAGGGTTAGGGTTAGGGTTAGGGATGAATACCCATTGGAGATCAAGATATTCTTCGATAACTTTCTTTCGGAAGGTCATAGAGACTTGGAAGTTGGTTCCATCTCCACTAATGTGGCTATGCCCGAGCCATTGGTACCACCCCCGAGCTTCTACGACCTTTGGAAGGGGTAGGGTTAGGGCTGTGATTAGTGTTTGGTTTTTGGGTTGTGATTAGGGTTAGGGTTAGGGATGAAAACCCATTGGAGATCAAGATATTCTTCAATAACTTTTTTTCTGAAGATCATAGAGACTTGGAAGTTGGTTCCATCTCCACTAATGTGGCTATGCCCGATCCATTGGGACCATCCCCGAGCTTCTACGACCTTCGGAAATGGTGAAACCACCAAATCTAAAGAAAAAAGTACAAGATATTCTTGAATAACTTTTTTTCCGAAACTCATAGAGACTTGGGCATTTCGGGATCAATAAAGGGTAGCCTGCCATGCAACCACACCGAATTTCAGCACGTTTCGAGCAAGCAGCGCGGAGTTATTCACCCTATGGTGAATATGGGTTAGGGTTGCAATGAGGGCTAGGGTTAGGGTTAGGGTTAGGGTTGTGATTAGGGTTAGGGTTAGGGTTAGGGATGAATACCCATTGGAGATCAAGATATTCTTTGATAACTTTCTTTCAGAAGGTCATAGAGACTTGGAAATTGGTTCCATCTCCACTAATGTGGCTATGCCCGATCCATTGGTACCACCCCCGAGCTTCTACGACCTGTGGAAGGGGTAGGGTTAGGGCTGTGATTAGTGTTTGGTTTTTGGGTTGTGATTAGGGTTAGTGTTAGGGATGAAAACCCATTGGAGATCAAGATATTCTTCAATAACTTTTTTTCTGAAGATCATAGAGACTTGGAAGTTGGTTCCATCTCCACTAATGTGGCTATGCCCAATCCATTGGGACCATCCCCGAGCTTCTACGACCTTCGGAAATGGTGAAACCACCAAATCTAAAGAAAAAAGTACAAGATATTCTTGAATAACTTTTTTTCCGAAAGTCATAGAGACTTGGGCATTTCGGGATTAATAAAGGGTAGCCTGCCATGCAACCACACCGAATTTCAGCACGTTTCGAGCAAGCAGCGCGGAGTTATTCACCCTATGGTGAATATGGGTTAGGGTTGCAATGAGGGCTAGGGTTAGGATTAGGGTTAGGGTTGTGATTAGGGTTAGGGTTAGGGATGAATACCCATTGGAGATCAAGATATTCTTTGATAACTTTCTTTCAGAAGGTCATAGAGACTTGGAAGTTGGTTCCATCTCCACTAATGTGGCTATGCCCTATCCATTGGTACCACCCCCGAGCTTCTACGACCTGTGGAAGGGGTAGGGTTAGGGCTGTGATTAGTGTTTGGTTTTTGGGTTGTGATTAGGGTTAGTGTTAGGGATGAAAACCCATTGGAGATCAAGATATTCTTCAATTACTTTTTTTCTGAAGATCATAGAGACTTGGAAGTTGGTTCCATCTCCACTAATGTGGCTATGCCCAATCCATTGGGACCATCCCCGAGCTTCTACGACCTTCGGAAATGGTGAAACCACCAAATCTAAAGAAAAAAGTACAAGATATTCTTGAATAACTTTTTTTCCGAAAGTCATAGAGACTTGGGCATTTCGGGATTAATAAAGGGTAGCCTGCCATGCAACCACACCGAATTTCAGCACGTTTCGAGCAAGCAGCGCGGAGTTATTCACCCTATGGTGAATATGGGTTAGGGTTGCAATGAGGGTTAGGGTTAGGGTTGTGATTAGGGTTAGGGTTAGGGTTAGGGATGAATACCCATTGGAGATCAAGATATTCTTCGATAACTTTCTTTCGGAAGGTCATAGAGACTTGGAAGTTGGTTCCATCTCCACTAATGTGGCTATGCCCGATCCATTGGTACCACCCCCGAGCTTCTACGACCTTTGGAAGGGGTAGGGTTAGGGCTGTGATTAGTGTTTGGTTTTTGGGTTGTGATTAGGGTTAGGGTTAGGGATGAAAACCCATTGGAGATCAAGATATTCTTCAATAACTTTTTTTCTGAAGATCATAGAGACTTGGAAGTTGGTTCCATCTCCACTAATGTGGCTATGCCCGATCCATTGGGACCATCCCCGAGCTTCTACGACCTTCGGAAATGGTGAAACCACCAAATCTAAAGAAAAAAGTACAAGATATTCTTGAATAACTTTTTTTCCGAAAGTCATAGAGACTTGGGCATTTCGGGATTAATAAAGGGTAGCCTGCCATGCAACCACACCGAATTTCAGCACGTTTCGAGCAAGCAGCGCGGAGTTATTCACCCTATGGTGAATATGGGTTAGGGTTGCAATGAGGGTTAGGGTTAGGGTTGCAATGAGGGCTAGGGTTAGGGTTAGGGTTGTGATTAGGGT
The DNA here is from genome assembly GCF_024713975.1 of Paralichthys olivaceus. Classification (NCBI taxonomy): domain Eukaryota; kingdom Metazoa; phylum Chordata; class Actinopteri; order Pleuronectiformes; family Paralichthyidae; genus Paralichthys; species Paralichthys olivaceus. The sequence continues at coordinate 5,076,189 of NC_091115.1, forward strand.
TAGGGTTAGGGTTAGGGATGAATACCCATTGGAGATCAAGATATTCTTCGATAACTTTCTTTCGGAAGGTCATAGAGACTTGGAAGTTGGTTCCATCTCCACTAATGTGGCTATGCCCGAGCCATTGGTACCACCCCCGAGCTTCTACGACCTTTGGAAGGGGTAGGGTTAGGGCTGTGATTAGTGTTTGGTTTTTGGGTTGTGATTAGGGTTAGGGTTAGGGATGAAAACCCATTGGAGATCAAGATATTCTTCAATAACTTTTTTTCTGAAGATCATAGAGACTTGGAAGTTGGTTCCATCTCCACTAATGTGGCTATGCCCGATCCATTGGGACCATCCCCGAGCTTCTACGACCTTCGGAAATGGTGAAACCACCAAATCTAAAGAAAAAAGTACAAGATATTCTTGAATAACTTTTTTTCCGAAACTCATAGAGACTTGGGCATTTCGGGATCAATAAAGGGTAGCCTGCCATGCAACCACACCGAATTTCAGCACGTTTCGAGCAAGCAGCGCGGAATTATTCACCCTATGGTGAATATGGGTTAGGGTTGCAATGAGGGCTAGGGTTAGGGTTAGGGTTAGGGTTGTGATTAGGGTTAGGGTTAGTGTTAGGGATGAAAACCCATTGGAGATCAAGATATTCTTCAATAACTTTTTTTCTGAAGATCATAGAGACTTGGAAGTTGGTTCCATCTCCACTAATGTGGCTATGCCCAATCCATTGGGACCATCCCCGAGCTTCTACGACCTTCGGAAATGGTGAAACCACCAAATCTAAAGAAAAAAATACAAGATATTCTTGAATAACTTTTTTTCCGAAAGTCATAGAGACTTGGGCATTTCGGGATTAATAAAGGGTAGCCTGCCATGCAACCACACCGAATTTCAGCACGTTTCGAGCAAGCAGCGCGGAGTTATTCACCCTATGGTGAATATGGGTTAGGGTTGCAATGAGGGCTAGGGTTAGGGTTGTGATTAGGGTTAGGGTTAGGGTTAGGGATGAATACCCATTGGAGATCAAGATATTCTTCGATAACTTTCTTTCGGAAGGTCATAGAGACTTGGAAGTTGGTTCCATCTCCACTAATGTGGCTATGCCCGAGCCATTGGTACCACCCCCGAGCTTCTACGACCTTTGGAAGGGGTAGGGTTAGGGCTGTGATTAGTGTTTGGTTTTTGGGTTGTGATTAGGGTTAGGGTTAGGGATGAAAACCCATTGGAGATCAAGATATTCTTCAATAACTTTTTTTCTGAAGATCATAGAGACTTGGAAGTTGGTTCCATCTACACTAATGTGGCTATGCCCGATCCATTGGGACCATCCCCGAGCTTCTACGACCTTCGGAAATGGTGAAACCACCAAATCTAAAGAAAAAAGTACAAGATATTCTTGAATAACTTTTTTTCCGAAACTCATAGAGACTTGGGCATTTCGGGATTAATAAAGGTTAGCCTGCCATGCAACCACACCGAATTTCAGCACGTTTCGAGCAAGCAGCGCGGAGTTATTCACCCTATGGTGAATATGGGTTAGGGTTGCAATGAGGGCTAGGGTTAGGATTAGGGTTAGGGTTGTGATTAGGGTTAGGGTTAGGGATGAATACCCATTGGAGATCAAGATATTCTTTGATAACTTTCTTTCAGAAGGTCATAGAGACTTGGAAGTTGGTTCCATCTCCACTAATGTGGCTATGCCCTATCCATTGGTACCACCCCCGAGCTTCTACGACCTGTGGAAGGGGTAGGGTTAGGGCTGTGATTAGTGTTTGGTTTTTGGGTTGTGATTAGGGTTAGTGTTAGGGATGAAAACCCATTGGAGATCAAGATATTCTTCAATTACTTTTTTTCTGAAGATCATAGAGACTTGGAAGTTGGTTCCATCTCCACTAATGTGGCTATGCCCAATCCATTGGGACCATCCCCGAGCTTCTACGACCTTCGGAAATGGTGAAACCACCAAATCTAAAGAAAAAAGTACAAGATATTCTTGAATAACTTTTTTTCCGAAAGTCATAGAGACTTGGGCATTTCGGGATTAATAAAGGGTAGCCTGCCATGCAACCACACCGAATTTCAGCACGTTTCGAGCAAGCAGCGCGGAGTTATTCACCCTATGGTGAATATGGGTTAGGGTTGCAATGAGGGTTAGGGTTAGGGTTGCAATGAGGGCTAGGGTTAGGGTTAGGGTTGTGATTAGGGTTAGGGTTAGGGTTAGGGATGAATACCCATTGGAGATCAAGATATTCTTCGATAACTTTCTTTCGGAAGGTCATAGAGACTTGGAAGTTGGTTCCATCTCCACTAATGTGGCTATGCCCGAGCCATTGGTACCACCCCCGAGCTTCTACGACCTTTGGAAGGGGTAGGGTTAGGGCTGTGATTAGTGTTTGGTTTTTGGGTTGTGATTAGGGTTAGGGTTAGGGATGAAAACCCATTGGAGATCAAGATATTCTTCAATAACTTTTTTTCTGAAGATCATAGAGACTTGGAAGTTGGTTCCATCTCCACTAATGTGGCTATGCCCGATCCATTGGGACCATCCCCGAGCTTCTACGACCTTCGGAAATGGTGAAACCACCAAATCTAAAGAAAAAAGTACAAGATATTCTTGAATAACTTTTTTTCCGAAACTCATAGAGACTTGGGCATTTCGGGATCAATAAAGGGTAGCCTGCCATGCAACCACACCGAATTTCAGCACGTTTCGAGCAAGCAGCGCGGAGTTATTCACCCTATGGTGAATATGGGTTAGGGTTGCAATGAGGGCTAGGGTTAGGGTTAGGGTTAGGGTTGTGATTAGGGTTAGGGTTAGGGATGAATACCCATTGGAGATCAAGATATTCTTCGATAACTTTCTTTTGGAAGGTCATAGAGACTTGGAAGTTGGTTCCATCTCCACTAATGTGGCTGTGCCCGATCCATTGGTACCACCCCCGAGCTTCTACGACCTGTGGAAGGGGTAGGGTTAGGGCTGTGATTAGTGTTTGGTTTTTGGGTTGTGATTAGGGTTAGGGTTAGGGATGAAAACCCATTGGAGATCAAGATATTCTTCAATAACTTTTTTTCTGAAGATCATAGAGACTTGGAAGTTGGTTCCATCTACACTAATGTGGCTATGCCCGATCCATTGGGACCATCCCCGAGCTTCTACGACCTTCGGAAATGGTGAAACCACCAAATCTAAAGAAAAAAGTACAAGATATTCTTGAATAACTTTTTTTCCGAAACTCATAGAGACTTGGGCATTTCGGGATTAATAAAGGTTAGCCTGCCATGCAACCACACCGAATTTCAGCACGTTTCGAGCAAGCAGCGCAGAGTTATTCACCCTATGGTGAATATGGGTTAGGGTTGCAATGAGGGCTAGGGTTAGGATTAGGGTTAGGGTTGTGATTAGGGTTAGGGTTAGGGTTAGGGATGAATACCCATTGGAGATCAAGATATTCTTTGATAACTTTCTTTCAGAAGGTCATAGAGACTTGGAAGTTGGTTCCATCTCCACTAATGTGGCTATGCCCTATCCATTGGTACCACCCCCGAGCTTCTACGACCTGTGGAAGGGGTAGGGTTAGGGCTGTGATTAGTGTTTGGTTTTTGGGTTGTGATTAGGGTTAGTGTTAGGGATGAAAACCCATTGGAGATCAAGATATTCTTCAATTACTTTTTTTCTGAAGATCATAGAGACTTGGAAGTTGGTTCCATCTCCACTAATGTGGCTATGCCCAATCCATTGGGACCATCCCCGAGCTTCTACGACCTTCGGAAATGGTGAAACCACCAAATCTAAAGAAAAAAGTACAAGATATTCTTGAATAACTTTTTTTCCGAAAGTCATAGAGACTTGGGCATTTCGGGATTAATAAAGGGTAGCCTGCCATGCAACCACACCGAATTTCAGCACGTTTCGAGCAAGCAGCGCGGAGTTATTCACCCTATGGTGAATATGGGTTAGGGTTGCAATGAGGGTTAGGGTTAGGGTTGCAATGAGGGCTAGGGTTAGGGTTAGGGTTGTGATTAGGGTTAGGGTTAGGGTTAGGGATGAATACCCATTGGAGATCAAGATATTCTTCGATAACTTTCTTTCGGAAGGTCATAGAGACTTGGAAGTTGGTTCCATCTCCACTAATGTGGCTATGCCCGAGCCATTGGGACCATCCCCGAGCTTCTACGACCTTCGGAAATGGTGAAACCACCAAATCTAAAGAAAAAAGTACAAGATATTCTTGAATAACTTTTTTTCCGAAAGTCATAGAGACTTGGGCATTTCGGGATTAATAAAGGGTAGCCTGCCATGCAACCACACCGAATTTCAGCACGTTTCGAGCAAGCAGCGCGGAGTTATTCACCCTATGGTGAATATGGGTTAGGGTTGCAATGAGGGTTAGGGTTAGGGTTGTGATTAGGGTTAGGGTTAGGGATGAATACCCATTGGAGATCAAGATATTCTTCGATAACTTTCTTTCGGAAGGTCATAGAGACTTGGAAGTTGGTTCCATCTCCACTAATGTGGCTATGCCCGAGCCATTGGTACCACCCCCGAGCTTCTACGACCTTTGGAAGGGGTAGGGTTAGGGCTGTGATTAGTGTTTGGTTTTTGGGTTGTGATTAGGGTTAGGGTTAGGGATGAAAACCCATTGGAGATCAAGATATTCTTCAATAACTTTTTTTCTGAAGATCATAGAGACTTGGAAGTTGGTTCCATCTCCACTAATGTGGCTATGCCCGATCCATTGGGACCATCCCCGAGCTTCTACGACCTTCGGAAATGGTGAAACCACCAAATCTAAAGAAAAAAGTACAAGATATTCTTGAATAACTTTTTTTCCGAAACTCATAGAGACTTGGGCATTTCGGGATCAATAAAGGGTAGCCTGCCATGCAACCACACCGAATTTCAGCACGTTTCGAGCAAGCAGCGCGGAGTTATTCACCCTATGGTGAATATGGGTTAGGGTTGCAATGAGGGCTAGGGTTAGGGTTAGGGTTAGGGTTGTGATTAGGGTTAGGGTTAGGGATGAATACCCATTGGAGATCAAGATATTCTTCGATAACTTTCTTTTGGAAGGTCATAGAGACTTGGAAGTTGGTTCCATCTCCACTAATGTGGCTGTGCCCGATCCATTGGTACCACCCCCGAGCTTCTACGACCTGTGGAAGGGGTAGGGTTAGGGCTGTGATTAGTGTTTGGTTTTTGGGTTGTGATTAGGGTTAGGGTTAGGGATGAAAACCCATTGGAGATCAAGATATTCTTCAATAACTTTTTTTCTGAAGATCATAGAGACTTGGAAGTTGGTTCCATCTACACTAATGTGGCTATGCCCGATCCATTGGGACCATCCCCGAGCTTCTACGACCTTCGGAAATGGTGAAACCACCAAATCTAAAGAAAAAAGTACAAGATATTCTTGAATAACTTTTTTTCCGAAACTCATAGAGACTTGGGCATTTCGGGATTAATAAAGGTTAGCCTGCCATGCAACCACACCGAATTTCAGCACGTTTCGAGCAAGCAGCGCAGAGTTATTCACCCTATGGTGAATATGGGTTAGGGTTGCAATGAGGGCTAGGGTTAGGATTAGGGTTAGGGTTGTGATTAGGGTTAGGGTTAGGGTTAGGGATGAATACCCATTGGAGATCAAGATATTCTTTGATAACTTTCTTTCAGAAGGTCATAGAGACTTGGAAGTTGGTTCCATCTCCACTAATGTGGCTATGCCCTATCCATTGGTACCACCCCCGAGCTTCTACGACCTGTGGAAGGGGTAGGGTTAGGGCTGTGATTAGTGTTTGGTTTTTGGGTTGTGATTAGGGTTAGTGTTAGGGATGAAAACCCATTGGAGATCAAGATATTCTTCAATTACTTTTTTTCTGAAGATCATAGAGACTTGGAAGTTGGTTCCATCTCCACTAATGTGGCTATGCCCAATCCATTGGGACCATCCCCGAGCTTCTACGACCTTCGGAAATGGTGAAACCACCAAATCTAAAGAAAAAAGTACAAGATATTCTTGAATAACTTTTTTTCCGAAAGTCATAGAGACTTGGGCATTTCGGGATTAATAAAGGGTAGCCTGCCATGCAACCACACCGAATTTCAGCACGTTTCGAGCAAGCAGCGCGGAGTTATTCACCCTATGGTGAATATGGGTTAGGGTTGCAATGAGGGTTAGGGTTAGGGTTGCAATGAGGGCTAGGGTTAGGGTTAGGGTTGTGATTAGGGTTAGGGTTAGGGTTAGGGATGAATACCCATTGGAGATCAAGATATTCTTCGATAACTTTCTTTCGGAAGGTCATAGAGACTTGGAAGTTGGTTCCATCTCCACTAATGTGGCTATGCCCGAGCCATTGGGACCATCCCCGAGCTTCTACGACCTTCGGAAATGGTGAAACCACCAAATCTAAAGAAAAAAGTACAAGATATTCTTGAATAACTTTTTTTCCGAAAGTCATAGAGACTTGGGCATTTCGGGATTAATAAAGGGTAGCCTGCCATGCAACCACACCGAATTTCAGCACGTTTCGAGCAAGCAGCGCGGAGTTATTCACCCTATGGTGAATATGGGTTAGGGTTGCAATGAGGGTTAGGGTTAGGGTTGTGATTAGGGTTAGGGTTAGGGATGAATACCCATTGGAGATCAAGATATTCTTCGATAACTTTCTTTCGGAAGGTCATAGAGACTTGGAAGTTGGTTCCATCTCCACTAATGTGGCTATGCCCGAGCCATTGGTACCACCCCCGAGCTTCTACGACCTTTGGAAGGGGTAGGGTTAGGGCTGTGATTAGTGTTTGGTTTTTGGGTTGTGATTAGGGTTAGGGTTAGGGATGAAAACCCATTGGAGATCAAGATATTCTTCAATAACTTTTTTTCTGAAGATCATAGAGACTTGGAAGTTGGTTCCATCTCCACTAATGTGGCTATGCCCGATCCATTGGGACCATCCCCGAGCTTCTACGACCTTCGGAAATGGTGAAACCACCAAATCTAAAGAAAAAAGTACAAGATATTCTTGAATAACTTTTTTTCCGAAACTCATAGAGACTTGGGCATTTCGGGATCAATAAAGGGTAGCCTGCCATGCAACCACACCGAATTTCAGCACGTTTCGAGCAAGCAGCGCGGAGTTATTCACCCTATGGTGAATATGGGTTAGGGTTGCAATGAGGGCTAGGGTTAGGGTTAGGGTTAGGGTTGTGATTAGGGTTAGGGTTAGGGATGAATACCCATTGGAGATCAAGATATTCTTCGATAACTTTCTTTTGGAAGGTCATAGAGACTTGGAAGTTGGTTCCATCTCCACTAATGTGGCTGTGCCCGATCCATTGGTACCACCCCCGAGCTTCTACGACCTGTGGAAGGGGTAGGGTTAGGGCTGTGATTAGTGTTTGGTTTTTGGGTTGTGATTAGGGTTAGGGTTAGGGATGAAAACCCATTGGAGATCAAGATATTCTTCAATAACTTTTTTTCTGAAGATCATAGAGACTTGGAAGTTGGTTCCATCTACACTAATGTGGCTATGCCCGATCCATTGGGACCATCCCCGAGCTTCTACGACCTTCGGAAATGGTGAAACCACCAAATCTAAAGAAAAAAGTACAAGATATTCTTGAATAACTTTTTTTCCGAAACTCATAGAGACTTGGGCATTTCGGGATTAATAAAGGTTAGCCTGCCATGCAACCACACCGAATTTCAGCACGTTTCGAGCAAGCAGCGCAGAGTTATTCACCCTATGGTGAATATGGGTTAGGGTTGCAATGAGGGCTAGGGTTAGGATTAGGGTTAGGGTTGTGATTAGGGTTAGGGTTAGGGTTAGGGATGAATACCCATTGGAGATCAAGATATTCTTTGATAACTTTCTTTCAGAAGGTCATAGAGACTTGGAAGTTGGTTCCATCTCCACTAATGTGGCTATGCCCTATCCATTGGTACCACCCCCGAGCTTCTACGACCTGTGGAAGGGGTAGGGTTAGGGCTGTGATTAGTGTTTGGTTTTTGGGTTGTGATTAGGGTTAGTGTTAGGGATGAAAACCCATTGGAGATCAAGATATTCTTCAATTACTTTTTTTCTGAAGATCATAGAGACTTGGAAGTTGGTTCCATCTCCACTAATGTGGCTATGCCCAATCCATTGGGACCATCCCCGAGCTTCTACGACCTTCGGAAATGGTGAAACCACCAAATCTAAAGAAAAAAGTACAAGATATTCTTGAATAACTTTTTTTCCGAAAGTCATAGAGACTTGGGCATTTCGGGATTAATAAAGGGTAGCCTGCCATGCAACCACACCGAATTTCAGCACGTTTCGAGCAAGCAGCGCGGAGTTATTCACCCTATGGTGAATATGGGTTAGGGTTGCAATGAGGGTTAGGGTTAGGGTTGCAATGAGGGCTAGGGTTAGGGTTAGGGTTGTGATTAGGGTTAGGGTTAGGGTTAGGGATGAATACCCATTGGAGATCAAGATATTCTTCGATAACTTTCTTTCGGAAGGTCATAGAGACTTGGAAGTTGGTTCCATCTCCACTAATGTGGCTATGCCCGAGCCATTGGTACCACCCCCGAGCTTCTACGACCTTTGGAAGGGGTAGGGTTAGGGCTGTGATTAGTGTTTGGTTTTTGGGTTGTGATTAGGGTTAGGGTTAGGGATGAAAACCCATTGGAGATCAAGATATTCTTCAATAACTTTTTTTCTGAAGATCATAGAGACTTGGAAGTTGGTTCCATCTCCACTAATGTGGCTATGCCCGATCCATTGGGACCATCCCCGAGCTTCTACGACCTTCGGAAATGGTGAAACCACCAAATCTAAAGAAAAAAGTACAAGATATTCTTGAATAACTTTTTTTCCGAAACTCATAGAGACTTGGGCATTTCGGGATCAATAAAGGGTAGCCTGCCATGCAACCACACCGAATTTCAGCACGTTTCGAGCAAGCAGCGCGGAGTTATTCACCCTATGGTGAATATGGGTTAGGGTTGCAATGAGGGCTAGGGTTAGGGTTAGGGTTAGGGTTGTGATTAGGGTTAGGGTTAGGGTTAGGGATGAATACCCATTGGAGATCAAGATATTCTTTGATAACTTTCTTTCAGAAGGTCATAGAGACTTGGAAATTGGTTCCATCTCCACTAATGTGGCTATGCCCGATCCATTGGTACCACCCCCGAGCTTCTACGACCTGTGGAAGGGGTAGGGTTAGGGCTGTGATTAGTGTTTGGTTTTTGGGTTGTGATTAGGGTTAGTGTTAGGGATGAAAACCCATTGGAGATCAAGATATTCTTCAATAACTTTTTTTCTGAAGATCATAGAGACTTGGAAGTTGGTTCCATCTCCACTAATGTGGCTATGCCCAATCCATTGGGACCATCCCCGAGCTTCTACGACCTTCGGAAATGGTGAAACCACCAAATCTAAAGAAAAAAGTACAAGATATTCTTGAATAACTTTTTTTCCGAAAGTCATAGAGACTTGGGCATTTCGGGATTAATAAAGGGTAGCCTGCCATGCAACCACACCGAATTTCAGCACGTTTCGAGCAAGCAGCGCGGAGTTATTCACCCTATGGTGAATATGGGTTAGGGTTGCAATGAGGGTTAGGGTTAGGGTTGTGATTAGGGTTAGGGTTAGGGATGAATACCCATTGGAGATCAAGATATTCTTCGATAACTTTCTTTCGGAAGGTCATAGAGACTTGGAAGTTGGTTCCATCTCCACTAATGTGGCTATGCCCGATCCATTGGTACCACCCCCGAGCTTCTACGACCTTTGGAAGGGGTAGGGTTAGGGCTGTGATTAGTGTTTGGTTTTTGGGTTGTGATTAGGGTTAGGGTTAGGGATGAAAACCCATTGGAGATCAAGATATTCTTCAATAACTTTTTTTCTGAAGATCATAGAGACTTGGAAGTTGGTTCCATCTCCACTAATGTGGCTATGCCCGATCCATTGGGACCATCCCCGAGCTTCTACGACCTTCGGAAATGGTGAAACCACCAAATCTAAAGAAAAAAGTACAAGATATTCTTGAATAACTTTTTTTCCGAAACTCATAGAGACTTGGGCATTTCGGGATTAATAAAGGTTAGCCTGCCATGCAACCACACCGAATTTCAGCACGTTTCGAGCAAGCAGCGCGGAGTTATTCACCCTATGGTGAATATGGGTTAGGGTTGCAATGAGGGCTAGGGTTAGGGTTGTGATTAGGGTTAGGGTTAGGGTTAGGGATGAATACCCATTGGAGATCAAGATATTCTTCGATAACTTTCTTTCGGAAGGTCATAGAGACTTGGAAGTTGGTTCCATCTCCACTAATGTGGCTATGCCCGAGCCATTGGTACCACCCCCGAGCTTCTACGACCTTTGGAAGGGGTAGGGTTAGGGCTGTGATTAGTGTTTGGTTTTTGGGTTGTGATTAGGGTTAGGGTTAGGGATGAAAACCCATTGGAGATCAAGATATTCTTCAATAACTTTTTTTCTGAAGATCATAGAGACTTGGAAGTTGGTTCCATCTACACTAATGTGGCTATGCCCGATCCATTGGGACCATCCCCGAGCTTCTACGACCTTCGGAAATGGTGAAACCACCAAATCTAAAGAAAAAAGTACAAGATATTCTTGAATAACTTTTTTTCCGAAACTCATAGAGACTTGGGCATTTCGGGATTAATAAAGGTTAGCCTGCCATGCAACCACACCGAATTTCAGCACGTTTCGAGCAAGCAGCGCGGAGTTATTCACCCTATGGTGAATATGGGTTAGGGTTGCAATGAGGGCTAGGGTTAGGGTTGTGATTAGGGTTAGGGTTAGGGTTAGGGATGAATACCCATTGGAGATCAAGATATTCTTCGATAACTTTCTTTCGGAAGGTCATAGAGACTTGGAAGTTGGTTCCATCTCCACTAATGTGGCTATGCCCGATCCATTGGGACCATCCCCGAGCTTCTACGACCTTCGGAAATGGTGAAACCACCAAATCTAAAGAAAAAAGTACAAGATATTCTTGAATAACTTTTTTTCCGAAAGTCATAGAGACTTGGGCATTTCGGGATTAATAAAGGGTAGCCTGCCATGCAACCACACCGAATTTCAGCACGTTTCGAGCAAGCAGCGCGGAGTTATTCACCCTATGGTGAATATGGGTTAGGGTTGCAATGAGGGCTAGGGTTAGGGTTGTGATTAGGGTTAGGGTTAGGGTTAGGGATGAATACCCATTGGAGATCAAGATATTCTTCGATAACTTTCTTTCGGAAGGTCATAGAGACTTGGAAGTTGGTTCCATCTCCACTAATGTGGCTATGCCCGAGCCATTGGTGCCACCCCCGAGCTTCTACGACCTTTGGAAGGGGTAGGGTTAGGGCTGTGATTAGTGTTTGGTTTTTGGGTTGTGATTAGGGTTAGGGTTAGGGATGAAAACCCATTGGAGATCAAGATATTCTTCAATAACTTTTTTTCTGAAGATCATAGAGACTTGAAAGTTGGTTCCATCTCCACTAATGTGGCTATGCCCGATCCATTGGGACCATCCCCGAGCTTCTACGACCTTCGGAAATGGTGAAACCACCAAATCTAAAGAAAAAAGTACAAGATATTCTTGAATAACTTTTTTTCCGAAACTCATAGAGACTTGGGCATTTCGGGATTAATAAAGGTTAGCCTGCCATGCAACCACACCGAATTTCAGCACGTTTCGAGCAAGCAGCGCGGAGTTATTCACCCTATGGTGAATATGGGTTAGGGTTGCAATGAGGGCTAGGGTTAGGATTAGGGTTAGGGTTGTGATTAGGGTTAGGGTTAGGGATGAATACCCATTGGAGATCAAGATATTCTTTGATAACTTTCTTTCAGAAGGTCATAGAGACTTGGAAGTTGGTTCCATCTCCACTAATGTGGCTATGCCCTATCCATTGGTACCACCCCCGAGCTTCTACGACCTGTGGAAGGGGTAGGGTTAGGGCTGTGATTAGTGTTTGGTTTTTGGGTTGTGATTAGGGTTAGTGTTTGGGATGAAAACCCATTGGAGATCAAGATATTCTTCAATTACTTTTTTTCTGAAGATCATAGAGACTTGGAAGTTGGTTCCATCTCCACTAATGTGGCTATGCCCAATCCATTGGGACCATCCCCGAGCTTCTACGACCTTCGGAAATGGTGAAACCACCAAATCTAAAGAAAAAAGTACAAGATATTCTTGAATAACTTTTTTTCCGAAAGTCATAGAGACTTGGGCATTTCGGGATTAATAAAGGGTAGCCTGCCATGCAACCACACCGAATTTCAGCACGTTTCGAGCAAGCAGCGCGGAGTTATTCACCCTATGGTGAATATGGGTTAGGGTTGCAATGAGGGTTAGGGTTAGGGTTGCAATGAGGGCTAGGGTTAGGGTTAGGGTTGTGATTAGGGTTAGGGTTAGGGTTAGGGATGAATACCCATTGGAGATCAAGATATTCTTCGATAACTTTCTTTCGGAAGGTCATAGAGACTTGGAAGTTGGTTCCATCTCCACTAATGTGGCTATGCCCGAGCCATTGGTACCACCCCCGAGCTTCTACGACCTTTGGAAGGGGTAGGGTTAGGGCTGTGATTAGTGTTTGGTTTTTGGGTTGTGATTAGGGTTAGGGTTAGGGATGAAAACCCATTGGAGATCAAGATATTCTTCAATAACTTTTTTTCTGAAGATCATAGAGACTTGGAAGTTGGTTCCATCTCCACTAATGTGGCTATGCCCGATCCATTGGGACCATCCCCGAGCTTCTACGACCTTCGGAAATGGTGAAACCACCAAATCTAAAGAAAAAAGTACAAGATATTCTTGAATAACTTTTTTTCCGAAACTCATAGAGACTTGGGCATTTCGGGATCAATAAAGGGTAGCCTGCCATGCAACCACACCGAATTTCAGCACGTTTCGAGCAAGCAGCGCGGAGTTATTCACCCTATGGTGAATATGGGTTAGGGTTGCAATGAGGGCTAGGGTTAGGGTTAGGGTTAGGGTTGTGATTAGGGTTAGGGTTAGGGATGAATACCCATTGGAGATCAAGATATTCTTCGATAACTTTCTTTTGGAAGGTCATAGAGACTTGGAAGTTGGTTCCATCTCCACTAATGTGGCTGTGCCCGATCCATTGGTACCACCCCCGAGCTTCTACGACCTGTGGAAGGGGTAGGGTTAGGGCTGTGATTAGTGTTTGGTTTTTGGGTTGTGATTAGGGTTAGGGTTAGGGATGAAAACCCATTGGAGATCAAGATATTCTTCAATAACTTTTTTTCTGAAGATCATAGAGACTTGGAAGTTGGTTCCATCTACACTAATGTGGCTATGCCCGATCCATTGGGACCATCCCCGAGCTTCTACGACCTTCGGAAATGGTGAAACCACCAAATCTAAAGAAAAAAGTACAAGATATTCTTGAATAACTTTTTTTCCGAAACTCATAGAGACTTGGGCATTTCGGGATTAATAAAGGTTAGCCTGCCATGCAACCACACCGAATTTCAGCACGTTTCGAGCAAGCAGCGCAGAGTTATTCACCCTATGGTGAATATGGGTTAGGGTTGCAATGAGGGCTAGGGTTAGGATTAGGGTTAGGGTTGTGATTAGGGTTAGGGTTAGGGTTAGGGATGAATACCCATTGGAGATCAAGATATTCTTTGATAACTTTCTTTCAGAAGGTCATAGAGACTTGGAAGTTGGTTCCATCTCCACTAATGTGGCTATGCCCTATCCATTGGTACCACCCCCGAGCTTCTACGACCTGTGGAAGGGGTAGGGTTAGGGCTGTGATTAGTGTTTGGTTTTTGGGTTGTGATTAGGGTTAGTGTTAGGGATGAAAACCCATTGGAGATCAAGATATTCTTCAATTACTTTTTTTCTGAAGATCATAGAGACTTGGAAGTTGGTTCCATCTCCACTAATGTGGCTATGCCCAATCCATTGGGACCATCCCCGAGCTTCTACGACCTTCGGAAATGGTGAAACCACCAAATCTAAAGAAAAAAGTACAAGATATTCTTGAATAACTTTTTTTCCGAAAGTCATAGAGACTTGGGCATTTCGGGATTAATAAAGGGTAGCCTGCCATGCAACCACACCGAATTTCAGCACGTTTCGAGCAAGCAGCGCGGAGTTATTCACCCTATGGTGAATATGGGTTAGGGTTGCAATGAGGGTTAGGGTTAGGGTTGCAATGAGGGCTAGGGTTAGGGTTAGGGTTGTGATTAGGGTTAGGGTTAGGGTTAGGGATGAATACCCATTGGAGATCAAGATATTCTTCGATAACTTTCTTTCGGAAGGTCATAGAGACTTGGAAGTTGGTTCCATCTCCACTAATGTGGCTATGCCCGAGCCATTGGGACCATCCCCGAGCTTCTACGACCTTCGGAAATGGTGAAACCACCAAATCTAAAGAAAAAAGTACAAGATATTCTTGAATAACTTTTTTTCCGAAAGTCATAGAGACTTGGGCATTTCGGGATTAATAAAGGGTAGCCTGCCATGCAACCACACCGAATTTCAGCACGTTTCGAGCAAGCAGCGCGGAGTTATTCACCCTATGGTGAATATGGGTTAGGGTTGCAATGAGGGTTAGGGTTAGGGTTGTGATTAGGGTTAGGGTTAGGGATGAATACCCATTGGAGATCAAGATATTCTTCGATAACTTTCTTTCGGAAGGTCATAGAGACTTGGAAGTTGGTTCCATCTCCACTAATGTGGCTATGCCCGAGCCATTGGTACCACCCCCGAGCTTCTACGACCTTTGGAAGGGGTAGGGTTAGGGCTGTGATTAGTGTTTGGTTTTTGGGTTGTGATTAGGGTTAGGGTTAGGGATGAAAACCCATTGGAGATCAAGATATTCTTCAATAACTTTTTTTCTGAAGATCATAGAGACTTGGAAGTTGGTTCCATCTCCACTAATGTGGCTATGCCCGATCCATTGGGACCATCCCCGAGCTTCTACGACCTTCGGAAATGGTGAAACCACCAAATCTAAAGAAAAAAGTACAAGATATTCTTGAATAACTTTTTTTCCGAAACTCATAGAGACTTGGGCATTTCGGGATCAATAAAGGGTAGCCTGCCATGCAACCACACCGAATTTCAGCACGTTTCGAGCAAGCAGCGCGGAGTTATTCACCCTATGGTGAATATGGGTTAGGGTTGCAATGAGGGCTAGGGTTAGGGTTAGGGTTAGGGTTGTGATTAGGGTTAGGGTTAGGGATGAATACCCATTGGAGATCAAGATATTCTTCGATAACTTTCTTTTGGAAGGTCATAGAGACTTGGAAGTTGGTTCCATCTCCACTAATGTGGCTGTGCCCGATCCATTGGTACCACCCCCGAGCTTCTACGACCTGTGGAAGGGGTAGGGTTAGGGCTGTGATTAGTGTTTGGTTTTTGGGTTGTGATTAGGGTTAGGGTTAGGGATGAAAACCCATTGGAGATCAAGATATTCTTCAATAACTTTTTTTCTGAAGATCATAGAGACTTGGAAGTTGGTTCCATCTACACTAATGTGGCTATGCCCGATCCATTGGGACCATCCCCGAGCTTCTACGACCTTCGGAAATGGTGAAACCACCAAATCTAAAGAAAAAAGTACAAGATATTCTTGAATAACTTTTTTTCCGAAACTCATAGAGACTTGGGCATTTCGGGATTAATAAAGGTTAGCCTGCCATGCAACCACACCGAATTTCAGCACGTTTCGAGCAAGCAGCGCAGAGTTATTCACCCTATGGTGAATATGGGTTAGGGTTGCAATGAGGGCTAGGGTTAGGATTAGGGTTAGGGTTGTGATTAGGGTTAGGGTTAGGGTTAGGGATGAATACCCATTGGAGATCAAGATATTCTTTGATAACTTTCTTTCAGAAGGTCATAGAGACTTGGAAGTTGGTTCCATCTCCACTAATGTGGCTGTGCCCGATCCATTGGTACCACCCCCGAGCTTCTACGACCTGTGGAAGGGGTAGGGTTAGGGCTGTGATTAGTGTTTGGTTTTTGGGTTGTGATTAGGGTTAGGGTTAGGGATGAAAACCCATTGGAGATCAAGATATTCTTCAATAACTTTTTTTCTGAAGATCATAGAGACTTGGAAGTTGGTTCCATCTACACTAATGTGGCTATGCCCGATCCATTGGGACCATCCCCGAGCTTCTACGACCTTCGGAAATGGTGAAACCACCAAATCTAAAGAAAAAAGTACAAGATATTCTTGAATAACTTTTTTTCCGAAACTCATAGAGACTTGGGCATTTCGGGATTAATAAAGGTTAGCCTGCCATGCAACCACACCGAATTTCAGCACGTTTCGAGCAAGCAGCGCAGAGTTATTCACCCTATGGTGAATATGGGTTAGGGTTGCAATGAGGGCTAGGGTTAGGATTAGGGTTAGGGTTGTGATTAGGGTTAGGGTTAGGGTTAGGGATGAATACCCATTGGAGATCAAGATATTCTTTGATAACTTTCTTTCAGAAGGTCATAGAGACTTGGAAGTTGGTTCCATCTCCACTAATGTGGCTATGCCCTATCCATTGGTACCACCCCCGAGCTTCTACGACCTGTGGAAGGGGTAGGGTTAGGGCTGTGATTAGTGTTTGGTTTTTGGGTTGTGATTAGGGTTAGTGTTAGGGATGAAAACCCATTGGAGATCAAGATATTCTTCAATTACTTTTTTTCTGAAGATCATAGAGACTTGGAAGTTGGTTCCATCTCCACTAATGTGGCTATGCCCAATCCATTGGGACCATCCCCGAGCTTCTACGACCTTCGGAAATGGTGAAACCACCAAATCTAAAGAAAAAAGTACAAGATATTCTTGAATAACTTTTTTTCCGAAAGTCATAGAGACTTGGGCATTTCGGGATTAATAAAGGTTAGCCTGCCATGCAACCACACCGAATTTCAGCACGTTTCGAGCAAGCAGCGCGGAGTTATTCACCCTATGGTGAATATGGGTTAGGGTTGCAATGAGGGCTAGGGTTAGGGTTAGGGTTAGGGTTGTGATTAGGGTTAGGGTTAGGGATGAAAACCCATTGGAGATCAAGATATTCTTCAATTACTTTTTTTCTGAAGATCATAGAGACTTGGAAGTTGGTTCCATCTCCACTAATGTGGCTATGCCCAATCCATTGGGACCATCCCCGAGCTTCTACGACCTTCGGAAATGGTGAAACCACCAAATCTAAAGAAAAAAGTACAAGATATTCTTGAATAACTTTTTTTCCGAAAGTCATAGAGACTTGGGCATTTCGGGATTAATAAAGGGTAGCCTGCCATGCAACCACACCGAATTTCAGCACGTTTCGAGCAAGCAGCGCGGAGTTATTCACCCTATGGTGAATATGGGTTAGGGTTGCAATGAGGGTTAGGGTTAGGGTTGTGATTAGGGTTAGGGTTAGGGATGAATACCCATTGGAGATCAAGATATTCTTCGATAACTTTCTTTCGGAAGGTCATAGAGACTTGGAAGTTGGTTCCATCTCCACTAATGTGGCTATGCCCGATCCATTGGTACCACCCCCGAGCTTCTACGACCTTTGGAAGGGGTAGGGTTAGGGCTGTGATTAGTGTTTGGTTTTTGGGTTGTGATTAGGGTTAGGGTTAGGGATGAAAACCCATTGGAGATCAAGATATTCTTCAATAACTTTTTTTCTGAAGATCATAGAGACTTGGAAGTTGGTTCCATCTCCACTAATGTGGCTATGCCCGATCCATTGGGACCATCCCCGAGCTTCTACGACCTTCGGAAATGGTGAAACCACCAAATCTAAAGAAAAAAGTACAAGATATTCTTGAATAACTTTTTTTCCGAAACTCATAGAGACTTGGGCATTTCGGGATCAATAAAGGTTAGCCTGCCATGCAACCACACCGAATTTCAGCACGTTTCGAGCAAGCAGCGCGGAGTTATTCACCCTATGGTGAATATGGGTTAGGGTTGCAATGAGGGCTAGGGTTAGGGTTAGGGTTAGGGTTGTGATTAGGGTTAGGGTTAGGGATGAAAACCCATTGGAGATCAAGATATTCTTCAATTACTTTTTTTCTGAAGATCATAGAGACTTGGAAGTTGGTTCCATCTCCACTAATGTGGCTATGCCCAATCCATTGGGACCATCCCCGAGCTTCTACGACCTTCGGAAATGGTGAAACCACCAAATCTAAAGAAAAAAGTACAAGATATTCTTGAATAACTTTTTTTCCGAAAGTCATAGAGACTTGGGCATTTCGGGATTAATAAAGGGTAGCCTGCCATGCAACCACACCGAATTTCAGCACGTTTCGAGCAAGCAGCACGGAGTTATTCACCCTATGGTGAATATGGGTTAGGGTTGCAATGAGGGTTAGGGTTAGGGTTGTGATTAGGGTTAGGGTTAGGGATGAATACCCATTGGAGATCAAGATATTCTTCAATAACTTTTTTTCTGAAGATCATAGAGACTTGGAAGTTGGTTCCATCTCCACTAATGTGGCTATGCCCGATCCATTGGGACCATCCCCGAGCTTCTACGACCTTCGGAAATGGTGAAACCACCAAATCTAAAGAAAAAAGTACAAGATATTCTTGAATAACTTTTTTTCCGAAACTCATAGAGACGTGGGCATTTCGGGATTAATAAAGGGTAGCCTGCCATGCAACCACACCGAATTTGAGCACGTTTCGAGCAAGCAGCGCGGAGTTATTCACCCTATGGTGAATATGGGTTAGGGTTGCAATGAGGGCTAGGGTTGTGATTAGGGTTAGGGTTAGGGTTAGGGATGAATACCCATTGGAGATCAAGATATTCTTCGATAACTTTCTTTCGGAAGGTCATAGAGACTTGGAAGTTGGTTCCATCTCCACTAATGTGGCTATGCCCGATCCATTGGTACCACCCCCGAGCTTCTACGACCTTTGGAAGGGGTAGGGTTAGGGCTGTGATTAGTGTTTGGTTTTTGGGTTGTGATTAGGGTTAGGGTTAGGGATGAAAACCCATTGGAGATCAAGATATTCTTCAATAACTTTTTTTCTGAAGATCATAGAGACTTGGAAGTTGGTTCCATCTCCACTAATGTGGCTATGCCCGATCCATTGGGACCATCCCCGAGCTTCTACGACCTTCGGAAATGGTGAAACCACCAAATCTAAAGAAAAAAGTACAAGATATTCTTGAATAACTTTTTTTCCGAAACTCATAGAGACTTGGGCATTTCGGGATCAATAAAGGTTAGCCTGCCATGCAACCACACCGAATTTCAGCACGTTTCGAGCAAGCAGCGCGGAGTTATTCACCCTATGGTGAATATGGGTTAGGGTTGCAATGAGGGCTAGGGTTAGGGTTAGGGTTAGGGTTGTGATTAGGGTTAGGGTTAGGGATGAAAACCCATTGGAGATCAAGATATTCTTCAATTACTTTTTTTCTGAAGATCATAGAGACTTGGAAGTTGGTTCCATCTCCACTAATGTGGCTATGCCCAATCCATTGGGACCATCCCCGAGCTTCTACGACCTTCGGAAATGGTGAAACCACCAAATCTAAAGAAAAAAGTACAAGATATTCTTGAATAACTTTTTTTCCGAAAGTCATAGAGACTTGGGCATTTCGGGATTAATAAAGGGTAGCCTGCCATGCAACCACACCGAATTTCAGCACGTTTCGAGCAAGCAGCGCGGAGTTATTCACCCTATGGTGAATATGGGTTAGGGTTGCAATGAGGGTTAGGGTTAGGGTTGTGATTAGGGTTAGGGTTAGGGATGAATACCCATTGGAGATCAAGATATTCTTCAATAACTTTTTTTCTGAAGATCATAGAGACTTGGAAGTTGGTTCCATCTCCACTAATGTGGCTATGCCCGATCCATTGGGACCATCCCCGAGCTTCTACGACCTTCGGAAATGGTGAAACCACCAAATCTAAAGAAAAAAGTACAAGATATTCTTGAATAACTTTTTTTCCGAAACTCATAGAGACGTGGGCATTTCGGGATTAATAAAGGGTAGCCTGCCATGCAACCACACCGAATTTGAGCACGTTTCGAGCAAGCAGCGCGGAGTTATTCACCCTATGGTGAATATGGGTTAGGGTTGCAATGAGGGCTAGGGTTGTGATTAGGGTTAGGGTTAGGGTTAGGGATGAATACCCATTGGAGATCAAGATATTCTTCGATAACTTTCTTTCGGAAGGTCATAGAGACTTGGAAGTTGGTTCCATCTCCACTAATGTGGCTATGCCCGATCCATTGGTACCACCCCCGAGCTTCTACGACCTTTGGAAGGGGTAGGGTTAGGGCTGTGATTAGTGTTTGGTTTTTGGGTTGTGATTAGGGTTAGGGTTAGGGATGAAAACCCATTGGAGATCAAGATATTCTTCAATAACTTTTTTTCTGAAGATCATAGAGACTTGGAAGTTGGTTCCATCTCCACTAATGTGGCTATGCCCGATCCATTGGGACCATCCCCGAGCTTCTACGACCTTCGGAAATGGTGAAACCACCAAATCTAAAGAAAAAAGTACAAGATATTCTTGAATAACTTTTTTTCCGAAACTCATAGAGACTTGGGCATTTCGGGATTAATAAAGGTTAGCCTGCCATGCAACCACACCGAATTTCAGCACGTTTCGAGCAAGCAGCGCGGAGTTATTCACCCTATGGTGAATATGGGTTAGGGTTGCAATGAGGGCTAGGGTTAGGGTTAGGGTTGTGATTAGGGTTAGGGTTAGGGATGAATACCCATTGGAGATCAAGATATTCTTCGATAACTTTCTTTCGGAAGGTCATAGAGACTTGGAAGTTGGTTCCATCTCCACTAATGTGGCTATGCCCGAGCCATTGGTACCACCCCCGAGCTTCTACGACCTTTGGAAGGGGTAGGGTTAGGGCTGTGATTAGTGTTTGGTTTTTGGGTTGTGATTAGGGTTAGGGTTAGGGATGAAAACCCATTGGAGATCAAGATATTCTTCAATAACTTTTTTTCTGAAGATCATAGAGACTTGGAAGTTGGTTCCATCTCCACTAATGTGGCTATGCCCGATCCATTGGGACCATCCCCGAGCTTCTACGACCTTCGGAAATGGTGAAACCACCAAATCTAAAGAAAAAAGTACAAGATATTCTTGAATAACTTTTTTTCCGAAACTCATAGAGACTTGGGCATTTCGGGATCAATAAAGGTTAGCCTGCCATGCAACCACACCGAATTTCAGCACGTTTCGAGCAAGCAGCGCGGAGTTATTCACCCTATGGTGAATATGGGTTAGGGTTGCAATGAGGGCTAGGGTTAGGGTTAGGGTTAGGGTTGTGATTAGGGTTAGGGTTAGGGATGAATACCCATTGGAGATCAAGATATTCTTCGATAACTTTCTTTTGGAAGGTCATAGAGACTTGGAAGTTGGTTCCATCTCCACTAATGTGGCTGTGCCCGATCCATTGGTACCACCCCCGAGCTTCTACGACCTGTGGAAGGGGTAGGGTTAGGGCTGTGATTAGTGTTTGGTTTTTGGGTTGTGATTAGGGTTAGGGTTAGGGATGAAAACCCATTGGAGATCAAGATATTCTTCAATAACTTTTTTTCTGAAGATCATAGAGACTTGGAAGTTGGTTCCATCTCCACTAATGTGGCTATGCCCGATCCATTGGGACCATCCCCGAGCTTCTACGACCTTCGGAAATGGTGAAACCACCAAATCTAAAGAAAAAAGTACAAGATATTCTTGAATAACTTTTTTTCCGAAAGTCATAGAGACTTGGGCATTTCGGGATTAATAAAGGTTAGCCTGCCATGCAACCACACCGAATTTCAGCACGTTTCGAGCAAGCAGCGCGGAGTTATTCACCCTATGGTGAATATGGGTTAGGGTTGCAATGAGGGCTAGGGTTAGGGTTAGGGTTGTGATTAGGGTTAGGGTTAGGGTTAGGGATGAATACCCATTGGAGATCAAGATATTCTTCGATAACTTTCTTTCGGAAGGTCATAGAGACTTGGAAGTTGGTTCCATCTCCACTAATGTGGCTATGCCCGATCCATTGGTACCACCCCCGAGCTTCTACGACCTTTGGAAGGGGTAGGGTTAGGGCTGTGATTAGTGTTTGGTTTTTGGGTTGTGATTAGGGTTAGGGTTAGGGATGAAAACCCATTGGAGATCAAGATATTCTTCAATAACTTTTTTTCTGAAGATCATAGAGACTTGGAAGTTGGTTCCATCTCCACTAATGTGGCTATGCCCGATCCATTGGGACCATCCCCGAGCTTCTACGACCTTCCGAAATGGTGAAACCACCAAATCTAAAGAAAATAGTACAAGATATTATTGAATAACTTTTTTTGCGAAACTCATAGAGACTTGGGCATTTCGGGATTAATAAAGGGTAGCCTGCCATGCAACCACACCGAATTTCAGCACGTTTCGAGCAAGCAGCGCGGAGTTATTCACCCTATGGTGAATATGGGTTAGGGTTGCAATGAGGGCTAGGGTTAGGGTTAGGGTTAGGGTTGTGATTAGGGTTAGGGTTAGGGTTAGGGATGAATACCCATTGGAGATCAAGATATTCTTCGATAACTTTCTTTCGGAAGGTCATAGAGACTTGGAAGTTGGTTCCATCTCCACTAATGTGGCTATGCCCGATCCATTGGTACCACCCCCGAGCTTCTACGACCTTTGGAAGGGGTAGGGTTAGGGCTGTGATTAGTGTTTGGTTTTTGGGTTGTGATTAGGGTTAGGGTTAGGGATGAAAACCCATTGGAGATCAAGATATTCTTCAATAACTTTTTTTCTGAAGATCATAGAGACTTGGAAGTTGGTTCCATCTCCACTAATGTGGCTATGCCCGATCCATTGGGACCATCCCCGAGCTTCTACGACCTTCGGAAATGGTGAAACCACCAAATCTAAAGAAAAAAGTACAAGATATTCTTGAATAACTTTTTTTCCGAAACTCATAGAGACTTGGGCATTTCGGGATCAATAAAGGTTAGCCTGCCATGCAACCACACCGAATTTCAGCACGTTTCGAGCAAGCAGCGCGGAGTTATTCACCCTATGGTGAATATGGGTTAGGGTTGCAATGAGGGCTAGGGTTAGGGTTAGGGTTAGGGTTGTGATTAGGGTTAGGGTTAGGGATGAAAACCCATTGGAGATCAAGATATTCTTCAATTACTTTTTTTCTGAAGATCATAGAGACTTGGAAGTTGGTTCCATCTCCACTAATGTGGCTATGCCCAATCCATTGGGACCATCCCCGAGCTTCTACGACCTTCGGAAATGGTGAAACCACCAAATCTAAAGAAAAAAGTACAAGATATTCTTGAATAACTTTTTTTCCGAAAGTCATAGAGACTTGGACATTTCGGGATTAATAAAGGGTAGCCTGCCATGCAACCACACCGAATTTCAGCACGTTTCGAGCAAGCAGCACGGAGTTATTCACCCTATGGTGAATATGGGTTAGGGTTGCAATGAGGGTTAGGGTTAGGGTTGTGATTAGGGTTAGGGTTAGGGATGAATACCCATTGGAGATCAAGATATTCTTCAATAACTTTTTTTCTGAAGATCATAGAGACTTGGAAGTTGGTTCCATCTCCACTAATGTGGCTATGCCCGATCCATTGGGACCATCCCCGAGCTTCTACGACCTTCGGAAATGGTGAAACCACCAAATCTAAAGAAAAAAGTACAAGATATTCTTGAATAACTTTTTTTCCGAAACTCATAGAGACGTGGGCATTTCGGGATTAATAAAGGGTAGCCTGCCATGCAACCACACCGAATTTGAGCACGTTTCGAGCAAGCAGCGCGGAGTTATTCACCCTATGGTGAATATGGGTTAGGGTTGCAATGAGGGCTAGGGTTGTGATTAGGGTTAGGGTTAGGGTTAGGGATGAATACCCATTGGAGATCAAGATATTCTTCGATAACTTTCTTTCGGAAGGTCATAGAGACTTGGAAGTTGGTTCCATCTCCACTAATGTGGCTATGCCCGATCCATTGGTACCACCCCCGAGCTTCTACGACCTTTGGAAGGGGTAGGGTTAGGGCTGTGATTAGTGTTTGGTTTTTGGGTTGTGATTAGGGTTAGGGTTAGGGATGAAAACCCATTGGAGATCAAGATATTCTTCAATAACTTTTTTTCTGAAGATCATAGAGACTTGGAAGTTGGTTCCATCTCCACTAATGTGGCTATGCCCGATCCATTGGGACCATCCCCGAGCTTCTACGACCTTCGGAAATGGTGAAACCACCAAATCTAAAGAAAAAAGTACAAGATATTCTTGAATAACTTTTTTTCCGAAACTCATAGAGACTTGGGCATTTCGGGATCAATAAAGGTTAGCCTGCCATGCAACCACACCGAATTTCAGCACGTTTCGAGCAAGCAGCGCGGAGTTATTCACCCTATGGTGAATATGGGTTAGGGTTGCAATGAGGGCTAGGGTTAGGGTTAGGGTTAGGGTTGTGATTAGGGTTAGGGTTAGGGATGAAAACCCATTGGAGATCAAGATATTCTTCAATTACTTTTTTTCTGAAGATCATAGAGACTTGGAAGTTGGTTCCATCTCCACTAATATGGCTATGCCCAATCCATTGGGACCATCCCCGAGCTTCTACGACCTTCGGAAATGGTGAAACCACCAAATCTAAAGAAAAAAGTACAAGATATTCTTGAATAACTTTTTTTCCGAAAGTCATAGAGACTTGGGCATTTCGGGATTAATAAAGGGTAGCCTGCCATGCAACCACACCGAATTTCAGCACGTTTCGAGCAAGCAGCGCGGAGTTATTCACCCTATGGTGAATATGGGTTAGGGTTGCAATGAGGGTTAGGGTTAGGGTTGTGATTAGGGTTAGGGTTAGGGATGAATACCCATTGGAGATCAAGATATTCTTCAATAACTTTTTTTCTGAAGATCATAGAGACTTGGAAGTTGGTTCCATCTCCACTAATGTGGCTATGCCCGATCCATTGGGACCATCCCCGAGCTTCTACGACCTTCGGAAATGGTGAAACCACCAAATCTAAAGAAAAAAGTACAAGATATTCTTGAATAACTTTTTTTCCGAAACTCATAGAGACGTGGGCATTTCGGGATTAATAAAGGGTAGCCTGCCATGCAACCACACCGAATTTGAGCACGTTTCGAGCAAGCAGCGCGGAGTTATTCACCCTATGGTGAATATGGGTTAGGGTTGCAATGAGGGCTAGGGTTGTGATTAGGGTTAGGGTTAGGGTTAGGGATGAATACCCATTGGAGATCAAGATATTCTTCGATAACTTTCTTTCGGAAGGTCATAGAGACTTGGAAGTTGGTTCCATCTCCACTAATGTGGCTATGCCCGATCCATTGGTACCACCCCCGAGCTTCTACGACCTTTGGAAGGGGTAGGGTTAGGGCTGTGATTAGTGTTTGGTTTTTGGGTTGTGATTAGGGTTAGGGTTAGGGATGAAAACCCATTGGAGATCAAGATATTCTTCAATAACTTTTTTTCTGAAGATCATAGAGACTTGGAAGTTGGTTCCATCTCCACTAATGTGGCTATGCCCGATCCATTGGGACCATCCCCGAGCTTCTACGACCTTCGGAAATGGTGAAACCACCAAATCTAAAGAAAAAAGTACAAGATATTCTTGAATAACTTTTTTTCCGAAACTCATAGAGACTTGGGCATTTCGGGATTAATAAAGGTTAGCCTGCCATGCAACCACACCGAATTTCAGCACGTTTCGAGCAAGCAGCGCGGAGTTATTCACCCTATGGTGAATATGGGTTAGGGTTGCAATGAGGGCTAGGGTTAGGGTTAGGGTTGTGATTAGGGTTAGGGTTAGGGATGAATACCCATTGGAGATCAAGATATTCTTCGATAACTTTCTTTCGGAAGGTCATAGAGACTTGGAAGTTGGTTCCATCTCCACTAATGTGGCTATGCCCGAGCCATTGGTACCACCCCCGAGCTTCTACGACCTTTGGAAGGGGTAGGGTTAGGGCTGTGATTAGTGTTTGGTTTTTGGGTTGTGATTAGGGTTAGGGTTAGGGATGAAAACCCATTGGAGATCAAGATATTCTTCAATAACTTTTTTTCTGAAGATCATAGAGACTTGGAAGTTGGTTCCATCTCCACTAATGTGGCTATGCCCGATCCATTGGGACCATCCCCGAGCTTCTACGACCTTCGGAAATGGTGAAACCACCAAATCTAAAGAAAAAAGTACAAGATATTCTTGAATAACTTTTTTTCCGAAACTCATAGAGACTTGGGCATTTCGGGATCAATAAAGGTTAGCCTGCCATGCAACCACACCGAATTTCAGCACGTTTCGAGCAAGCAGCGCGGAGTTATTCACCCTATGGTGAATATGGGTTAGGGTTGCAATGAGGGCTAGGGTTAGGGTTAGGGTTAGGGTTGTGATTAGGGTTAGGGTTAGGGATGAATACCCATTGGAGATCAAGATATTCTTCGATAACTTTCTTTTGGAAGGTCATAGAGACTTGGAAGTTGGTTCCATCTCCACTAATGTGGCTGTGCCCGATCCATTGGTACCACCCCCGAGCTTCTACGACCTGTGGAAGGGGTAGGGTTAGGGCTGTGATTAGTGTTTGGTTTTTGGGTTGTGATTAGGGTTAGGGTTAGGGATGAAAACCCATTGGAGATCAAGATATTCTTCAATAACTTTTTTTCTGAAGATCATAGAGACTTGGAAGTTGGTTCCATCTCCACTAATGTGGCTATGCCCGATCCATTGGGACCATCCCCGAGCTTCTACGACCTTCGGAAATGGTGAAACCACCAAATCTAAAGAAAAAAGTACAAGATATTCTTGAATAACTTTTTTTCCGAAAGTCATAGAGACTTGGGCATTTCGGGATTAATAAAGGTTAGCCTGCCATGCAACCACACCGAATTTCAGCACGTTTCGAGCAAGCAGCGCGGAGTTATTCACCCTATGGTGAATATGGGTTAGGGTTGCAATGAGGGCTAGGGTTAGGGTTAGGGTTGTGATTAGGGTTAGGGTTAGGGTTAGGGATGAATACCCATTGGAGATCAAGATATTCTTCGATAACTTTCTTTCGGAAGGTCATAGAGACTTGGAAGTTGGTTCCATCTCCACTAATGTGGCTATGCCCGATCCATTGGTACCACCCCCGAGCTTCTACGACCTTTGGAAGGGGTAGGGTTAGGGCTGTGATTAGTGTTTGGTTTTTGGGTTGTGATTAGGGTTAGGGTTAGGGATGAAAACCCATTGGAGATCAAGATATTCTTCAATAACTTTTTTTCTGAAGATCATAGAGACTTGGAAGTTGGTTCCATCTCCACTAATGTGGCTATGCCCGATCCATTGGGACCATCCCCGAGCTTCTACGACCTTCCGAAATGGTGAAACCACCAAATCTAAAGAAAATAGTACAAGATATTATTGAATAACTTTTTTTGCGAAACTCATAGAGACTTGGGCATTTCGGGATTAATAAAGGGTAGCCTGCCATGCAACCACACCGAATTTCAGCACGTTTCGAGCAAGCAGCGCGGAGTTATTCACCCTATGGTGAATATGGGTTAGGGTTGCAATGAGGGCTAGGGTTAGGGTTAGGGTTAGGGTTGTGATTAGGGTTAGGGTTAGGGTTAGGGATGAATACCCATTGGAGATCAAGATATTCTTCGATAACTTTCTTTCGGAAGGTCATAGAGACTTGGAAGTTGGTTCCATCTCCACTAATGTGGCTATGCCCGATCCATTGGTACCACCCCCGAGCTTCTACGACCTTTGGAAGGGGTAGGGTTAGGGCTGTGATTAGTGTTTGGTTTTTGGGTTGTGATTAGGGTTAGGGTTAGGGATGAAAACCCATTGGAGATCAAGATATTCTTCAATAACTTTTTTTCTGAAGATCATAGAGACTTGGAAGTTGGTTCCATCTCCACTAATGTGGCTATGCCCGATCCATTGGGACCATCCCCGAGCTTCTACGACCTTCGGAAATGGTGAAACCACCAAATCTAAAGAAAAAAGTACAAGATATTCTTGAATAACTTTTTTTCCGAAACTCATAGAGACTTGGGCATTTCGGGATCAATAAAGGTTAGCCTGCCATGCAACCACACCGAATTTCAGCACGTTTCGAGCAAGCAGCGCGGAGTTATTCACCCTATGGTGAATATGGGTTAGGGTTGCAATGAGGGCTAGGGTTAGGGTTAGGGTTAGGGTTGTGATTAGGGTTAGGGTTAGGGATGAAAACCCATTGGAGATCAAGATATTCTTCAATTACTTTTTTTCTGAAGATCATAGAGACTTGGAAGTTGGTTCCATCTCCACTAATGTGGCTATGCCCAATCCATTGGGACCATCCCCGAGCTTCTACGACCTTCGGAAATGGTGAAACCACCAAATCTAAAGAAAAAAGTACAAGATATTCTTGAATAACTTTTTTTCCGAAAGTCATAGAGACTTGGGCATTTCGGGATTAATAAAGGGTAGCCTGCCATGCAACCACACCGAATTTCAGCACGTTTCGAGCAAGCAGCGCGGAGTTATTCACCCTATGGTGAATATGGGTTAGGGTTGCAATGAGGGTTAGGGTTAGGGTTGTGATTAGGGTTAGGGATGAATACCCATTGGAGATCAAGATATTCTTCAATAACTTTTTTTCTGAAGATCATAGAGACTTGGAAGTTGGTTCCATCTCCACTAATGTGGCTATGCCCGATCCATTGGGACCATCCCCGAGCTTCTACGACCTTCGGAAATGGTGAAACCACCAAATCTAAAGAAAAAAGTACAAGATATTCTTGAATAACTTTTTTTCCGAAACTCATAGAGACTTGGGCATTTCGGGATCAATAAAGGTTAGCCTGCCATGCAACCACACCGAATTTCAGCACGTTTCGAGCAAGCAGCGCGGAGTTATTCACCCTATGGTGAATATGGGTTAGGGTTGCAATGAGGGCTAGGGTTAGGGTTAGGGTTAGGGTTGTGATTAGGGTTAGGGTTAGGGATGAAAACCCATTGGAGATCAAGATATTCTTCAATTACTTTTTTTCTGAAGATCATAGAGACTTGGAAGTTGGTTCCATCTCCACTAATGTGGCTATGCCCAATCCATTGGGACCATCCCCGAGCTTCTACGACCTTCGGAAATGGTGAAACCACCAAATCTAAAGAAAAAAGTACAAGATATTCTTGAATAACTTTTTTTCCGAAAGTCATAGAGACTTGGGCATTTCGGGATTAATAAAGGGTAGCCTGCCATGCAACCACACCGAATTTCAGCACGTTTCGAGCAAGCAGCGCGGAGTTATTCACCCTATGGTGAATATGGGTTAGGGTTGCAATGAGGGTTAGGGTTAGGGTTGTGATTAGGGTTAGGGATGAATACCCATTGGAGATCAAGATATTCTTCAATAACTTTTTTTCTGAAGATCATAGAGACTTGGAAGTTGGTTCCATCTCCACTAATGTGGCTATGCCCGATCCATTGGGACCATCCCCGAGCTTCTACGACCTTCGGAAATGGTGAAACCACCAAATCTAAAGAAAAAAGTACAAGATATTCTTGAATAACTTTTTTTCCGAAACTCATAGAGACGTGGGCATTTCGGGATTAATAAAGGGTAGCCTGCCATGCAACCACACCGAATTTGAGCACGTTTCGAGCAAGCAGCGCGGAGTTATTCACCCTATGGTGAATATGGGTTAGGGTTGCAATGAGGGCTAGGGTTGTGATTAGGGTTAGGGTTAGGGTTAGGGATGAATACCCATTGGAGATCAAGATATTCTTCGATAACTTTCTTTCGGAAGGTCATAGAGACTTGGAAGTTGGTTCCATCTCCACTAATGTGGCTATGCCCGATCCATTGGTACCACCCCCGAGCTTCTACGACCTTTGGAAGGGGTAGGGTTAGGGCTGTGATTAGTGTTTGGTTTTTGGGTTGTGATTAGGGTTAGGGTTAGGGATGAAAACCCATTGGAGATCAAGATATTCTTCAATAACTTTTTTTCTGAAGATCATAGAGACTTGGAAGTTGGTTCCATCTCCACTAATGTGGCTATGCCCGATCCATTGGGACCATCCCCGAGCTTCTACGACCTTCGGAAATGGTGAAACCACCAAATCTAAAGAAAAAAGTACAAGATATTCTTGAATAACTTTTTTTCCGAAACTCATAGAGACTTGGGCATTTCGGGATCAATAAAGGTTAGCCTGCCATGCAACCACACCGAATTTCAGCACGTTTCGAGCAAGCAGCGCGGAGTTATTCACCCTATGGTGAATATGGGTTAGGGTTGCAATGAGGGCTAGGGTTAGGGTTAGGGTTAGGGTTGTGATTAGGGTTAGGGTTAGGGATGAAAACCCATTGGAGATCAAGATATTCTTCAATTACTTTTTTTCTGAAGATCATAGAGACTTGGAAGTTGGTTCCATCTCCACTAATGTGGCTATGCCCAATCCATTGGGACCATCCCCGAGCTTCTACGACCTTCGGAAATGGTGAAACCACCAAATCTAAAGAAAAAAGTACAAGATATTCTTGAATAACTTTTTTTCCGAAAGTCATAGAGACTTGGGCATTTCGGGATTAATAAAGGGTAGCCTGCCATGCAACCACACCGAATTTCAGCACGTTTCGAGCAAGCAGCGCGGAGTTATTCACCCTATGGTGAATATGGGTTAGGGTTGCAATGAGGGTTAGGGTTAGGGTTGTGATTAGGGTTAGGGTTAGGGATGAATACCCATTGGAGATCAAGATATTCTTCAATAACTTTTTTTCTGAAGATCATAGAGACTTGGAAGTTGGTTCCATCTCCACTAATGTGGCTATGCCCGATCCATTGGGACCATCCCCGAGCTTCTACGACCTTCGGAAATGGTGAAACCACCAAATCTAAAGAAAAAAGTACAAGATATTCTTGAATAACTTTTTTTCCGAAACTCATAGAGACGTGGGCATTTCGGGATTAATAAAGGGTAGCCTGCCATGCAACCACACCGAATTTGAGCACGTTTCGAGCAAGCAGCGCGGAGTTATTCACCCTATGGTGAATATGGGTTAGGGTTGCAATGAGGGCTAGGGTTGTGATTAGGGTTAGGGTTAGGGTTAGGGATGAATACCCATTGGAGATCAAGATATTCTTCGATAACTTTCTTTCGGAAGGTCATAGAGACTTGGAAGTTGGTTCCATCTCCACTAATGTGGCTATGCCCGATCCATTGGTACCACCCCCGAGCTTCTACGACCTTTGGAAGGGGTAGGGTTAGGGCTGTGATTAGTGTTTGGTTTTTGGGTTGTGATTAGGGTTAGGGTTAGGGATGAAAACCCATTGGAGATCAAGATATTCTTCAATAACTTTTTTTCTGAAGATCATAGAGACTTGGAAGTTGGTTCCATCTCCACTAATGTGGCTATGCCCGATCCATTGGGACCATCCCCGAGCTTCTACGACCTTCGGAAATGGTGAAACCACCAAATCTAAAGAAAAAAGTACAAGATATTCTTGAATAACTTTTTTTCCGAAACTCATAGAGACTTGGGCATTTCGGGATTAATAAAGGTTAGCCTGCCATGCAACCACACCGAATTTCAGCACGTTTCGAGCAAGCAGCGCGGAGTTATTCACCCTATGGTGAATATGGGTTAGGGTTGCAATGAGGGCTAGGGTTAGGGTTAGGGTTGTGATTAGGGTTAGGGTTAGGGATGAATACCCATTGGAGATCAAGATATTCTTCGATAACTTTCTTTCGGAAGGTCATAGAGACTTGGAAGTTGGTTCCATCTCCACTAATGTGGCTATGCCCGAGCCATTGGTACCACCCCCGAGCTTCTACGACCTTTGGAAGGGGTAGGGTTAGGGCTGTGATTAGTGTTTGGTTTTTGGGTTGTGATTAGGGTTAGGGTTAGGGATGAAAACCCATTGGAGATCAAGATATTCTTCAATAACTTTTTTTCTGAAGATCATAGAGACTTGGAAGTTGGTTCCATCTCCACTAATGTGGCTATGCCCGATCCATTGGGACCATCCCCGAGCTTCTACGACCTTCGGAAATGGTGAAACCACCAAATCTAAAGAAAAAAGTACAAGATATTCTTGAATAACTTTTTTTCCGAAACTCATAGAGACTTGGGCATTTCGGGATCAATAAAGGTTAGCCTGCCATGCAACCACACCGAATTTCAGCACGTTTCGAGCAAGCAGCGCGGAGTTATTCACCCTATGGTGAATATGGGTTAGGGTTGCAATGAGGGCTAGGGTTAGGGTTAGGGTTAGGGTTGTGATTAGGGTTAGGGTTAGGGATGAATACCCATTGGAGATCAAGATATTCTTCGATAACTTTCTTTTGGAAGGTCATAGAGACTTGGAAGTTGGTTCCATCTCCACTAATGTGGCTGTGCCCGATCCATTGGTACCACCCCCGAGCTTCTACGACCTGTGGAAGGGGTAGGGTTAGGGCTGTGATTAGTGTTTGGTTTTTGGGTTGTGATTAGGGTTAGGGTTAGGGATGAAAACCCATTGGAGATCAAGATATTCTTCAATAACTTTTTTTCTGAAGATCATAGAGACTTGGAAGTTGGTTCCATCTCCACTAATGTGGCTATGCCCGATCCATTGGGACCATCCCCGAGCTTCTACGACCTTCGGAAATGGTGAAACCACCAAATCTAAAGAAAAAAGTACAAGATATTCTTGAATAACTTTTTTTCCGAAAGTCATAGAGACTTGGGCATTTCGGGATTAATAAAGGTTAGCCTGCCATGCAACCACACCGAATTTCAGCACGTTTCGAGCAAGCAGCGCGGAGTTATTCACCCTATGGTGAATATGGGTTAGGGTTGCAATGAGGGCTAGGGTTAGGGTTAGGGTTGTGATTAGGGTTAGGGTTAGGGTTAGGGATGAATACCCATTGGAGATCAAGATATTCTTCGATAACTTTCTTTCGGAAGGTCATAGAGACTTGGAAGTTGGTTCCATCTCCACTAATGTGGCTATGCCCGATCCATTGGTACCACCCCCGAGCTTCTACGACCTTTGGAAGGGGTAGGGTTAGGGCTGTGATTAGTGTTTGGTTTTTGGGTTGTGATTAGGGTTAGGGTTAGGGATGAAAACCCATTGGAGATCAAGATATTCTTCAATAACTTTTTTTCTGAAGATCATAGAGACTTGGAAGTTGGTTCCATCTCCACTAATGTGGCTATGCCCGATCCATTGGGACCATCCCCGAGCTTCTACGACCTTCCGAAATGGTGAAACCACCAAATCTAAAGAAAATAGTACAAGATATTATTGAATAACTTTTTTTGCGAAACTCATAGAGACTTGGGCATTTCGGGATTAATAAAGGGTAGCCTGCCATGCAACCACACCGAATTTCAGCACGTTTCGAGCAAGCAGCGCGGAGTTATTCACCCTATGGTGAATATGGGTTAGGGTTGCAATGAGGGCTAGGGTTAGGGTTAGGGTTAGGGTTGTGATTAGGGTTAGGGTTAGGGTTAGGGATGAATACCCATTGGAGATCAAGATATTCTTCGATAACTTTCTTTCGGAAGGTCATAGAGACTTGGAAGTTGGTTCCATCTCCACTAATGTGGCTATGCCCGATCCATTGGTACCACCCCCGAGCTTCTACGACCTTTGGAAGGGGTAGGGTTAGGGCTGTGATTAGTGTTTGGTTTTTGGGTTGTGATTAGGGTTAGGGTTAGGGATGAAAACCCATTGGAGATCAAGATATTCTTCAATAACTTTTTTTCTGAAGATCATAGAGACTTGGAAGTTGGTTCCATCTCCACTAATGTGGCTATGCCCGATCCATTGGGACCATCCCCGAGCTTCTACGACCTTCGGAAATGGTGAAACCACCAAATCTAAAGAAAAAAGTACAAGATATTCTTGAATAACTTTTTTTCCGAAACTCATAGAGACTTGGGCATTTCGGGATCAATAAAGGTTAGCCTGCCATGCAACCACACCGAATTTCAGCACGTTTCGAGCAAGCAGCGCGGAGTTATTCACCCTATGGTGAATATGGGTTAGGGTTGCAATGAGGGCTAGGGTTAGGGTTAGGGTTGTGATTAGGGTTAGGGTTAGGGTTAGGGATGAATACCCATTGGAGATCAAGATATTCTTCGATAACTTTCTTTCGGAAGGTCATAGAGACTTGGAAGTTGGTTCCATCTCCACTAATGTGGCTATGCCCGATCCATTGGTACCACCCCTGAGCTTCTACGACCTTTGGAAGGGGTAGGGTTAGGGTTGTGATTAGGGTTAGGGTTAGGGATGAATACCCATTGGAGATCAAGATATTCTTCGATAACTTTCTTTCGTAAGGTCATACAGACTTGGAAGTTGGTTCCATCTCCACTAATGTGGCTATGCCCGATCCATTGGGACCATCCCCGAGCTTCTACGACCTTCGGAAATGGTGAAACCACCAAATCTAAAGAAAAAAGTACAAGATATTCTTGAATAACTTTTTTTCATAGAGTCATAGAGACTTGGGCATTTCATGATTAATAAAGGGTAGCCTGCCATGCAACCACACCGAATTTCAGCACGTTTCGAACAAGCAGCTCGAAGTTATCCACCCTATGGTGAATATGGGTTAGGGTTGCAATGAGGGTTAGGGTTAGGGTTGTGATTAGGGGTCCAGTATCTTATCCAAGGACACTTTGGCATGCAGAGTGGAAAAGCTGGGGATTGAACCCTCAGGTTACTCGACGACCTGTTCCTGCAGTACACTGATGATTGTGCACTCAGTTATATTACAAGATGGATTCGTGCTTTAGTTCTAATATCCAGTGACATTTAGAATTTTGTAAGTAACCCAATTCTTTAAGCTTGGAGTCTAAAATCAAACTCATGAAATCATTCAATATCTCCTTTTTAGTTCTGAATAATCAAAATAATCTTTATTTAATTTTTAAACTATAATTTCTTCACTTTTGGTCATTTTCTTGCCGGGATTTAGAAAAAGTACCTTCACATTATCATAATTATAAAGCACATATGATACCTTATATTCACTTACAGAAACACTAAAAAAGCACTCACAGCATTTTATAGATACATCTGACAATGAATTTGAATAATTATACCTCTGTCTCTCTCCCTCTCTCTCTCCCCCTCTCTCTCTACATATGTCTGTGCCTCGCTCTCCCTGCCTCAATCTCTAATACCAGGAATAGATAGGCATCCATTTATACATGTATTTCCATTTAGTTATTTCCTCCCCCCCTTCTCTCTCCTTCTCTCTCTCTGCTTCTCCGTTCATCCCTCGTGCTCTCTCTACTTATTAGCTTTGTAAGGCCCATTGTGGGGTTGCCATGGTAACAAGTGGCTTACACACACGGAGAGAGAGCGGGAGAGAGAGAGAACGAGAATGAGGGACAGAGGAAGTATATATATATATATATATATATATATGTATGTATGTGGGTACAGAAAGCAAAGAGTCACAGAATTCAAAGGATGCCAGTGAAAAAGAGAGTGGGAGTGAATGACAGTGTGACGTTCTGGGGGTCGGGAGGAAATGGAGAGAATGAAATGTGAGATTTCTGGGGGTTGAAATGAGAAGAAAGTGATGAGTACTTTATTTTACCCTCTGCTCACCATAAAAGGTCTTTCCTTCCTTTCCTCCTCTCCACATCTGTCTCTCCTCTTCTTATTTCCTCTCTTTCTCTTCCTTAAAAATCCTAAACAGTTCTTCCACACCAGCATCTCATTTTACACAATAAATATGCGGCCCTGCAGGGAAGTACGCAGGTATCTGCCACCCGCGTGGGCAGCTGGGTAAAAAAGAAGGTACTATTTTTAAACCCGATCCATCACCAGTTATACTGTTGATCCTGCGGAGCCTCGGTTTACGTAATGTTGGACATCGCTCGAGAAAACATTCCCTCGGTGCCCCCGGTGCAGGGAGCCAAGTGCAGTGCAGTGTTCTGCAGTGGTCCTACATGAATTATGCAGTGCCCCCTGCGACAACTCAGAAAGACACAGACACAAATCTGCATTTCACAGTGTCTCGTGCATCACATAATGCAAACACAAGAGGTTACTGCTCATAATGTGCAAATGATTTTATAGAAACATAATACAAACACTATTTACATCAGAGACATGTTTTTTTTTTTGGTATGTATTGGTATGATGGAATTGCTTTACTATTTTACTTTATTTGGGGAATTAAAGATGGAATTACTTAATATTTGAAATTCAGATATGCACCGAAGTCCTGACATTTTACAACAGCTCCGTGTTGAGCGGTGGCCTCAGGATTTTGTGGACTGAATCCAGCTGTCAGTCTCAAACAGGAGGTTCAGGAAAGGCTCTGCACTACTACTACATATAAAAATGGAGTGTTTGCCATTCTGACATTACATTTTTAGACCCTTGCTTCTAATTTACCATAAGATATATAAGTTCTCTTGAGTTCTTGAGGTCTCAGCTGTGAAAAAAACATCAACTTGCAGAACACAAACTCTTACTTCCTTCATAATGCATTCGACCACAGAGCGGCTCAGAGATCGATGAGCTGCAGTTAATGAGCCAAAAATGGCAAAGCAATCAACTGCTCTCTCTGTGTGTTGTAGTGCTGCACAGCTCAGACTGTGTGTGTTTACCTGAAATAGTTAAATTCATTAGCCCTCCGCTGCTTAACTCAGGTCTTTGTTCCCAAATATTAGACACTTCACTTGTACCTTGACATCAACTCAAAACTACAAGCGCACTCTTCAGCACAAAGGGTCTGTCAGCGCCCTGTGCTTGATCATTAAGTCGTCCTCAAAGTCAGCAGCGCCTATGTTGGCTGCATTAATCAGATACTCCTACACTCGTGCACACACACAAACTTCCTTTTGTCTTTCTTTGACACGATCACATCATGGCCACTGATATTAACAGTGATAATAATAATTGAACAGAAATGAGCATGTGCACATCTCCTCTTACATCAAATAACACACACACACACACACACACACTCACCTGTCATGTGATGAAATTATAGCTTTCCTGTCACTGCTTCTTCACTCGGGGATTTACAGACGATCAATCAAGGTTGAAAGCTTAAGTTAGATTTGAAAGGCGGGGGGACGAGAAAGGGAGAAAACATTTTGCCAATTTGTTGTGTTTGCAATGTTGGTGTGTGTGGTTGTGTACTGTATAAACACACTTAGGTTTATTAGTTATAACATGTTGTACAACCAAGTGCAATTAAGTGGAAAGCCTTGCAATATATCTTATCTCTGTGAATCTAATAATATTCAGGTATTGTTGAGGGAGAAGTGCTGATTTAATTCAAGGTGCAACTTTAGGTGGCGCCATAAATAAATAAAGATGGACGACATGGTTCCACTCGCTCATACAAGAATCGCAGCTGTCAATATAAAAGGAAAACATTTGATCTCGTTATCTTCCTCTGTTTTTACTTTGCTTCATGTCCCTTAAACTAACACAGAGGAGGTGGGTTTATGACACTAGGGGGGACAATCAAGACTCTTTGGCTTCACTTTGGGGGTGCAGTCATGTCGTCCATCTTTATATACAATCTAAATGTGGTATACTGACTTTAGACATTCTAAATAAAACAACCAAAAACTCTGATCCAGGGTGGATTAATTCCTGCACCTGCGGACATCGTAAGTCCTTTTATGGAAGTGTCCTCTCTGAATTGTCCCCCCCTCAGAGCTGAAGCCCTAGTTACCAGCACAGTTTCATTATGAGGGTGATGGTTTTGATCACACAGACTTTTTCATTTAGATTTAACCTCGGGCTGTTGCGCTAACAAGACAGGTTCAGGTAATTTGCGAGTGCCGCCGTGTGTTTGATGGCATTTAGCTTCACCGGCAGGGACGAGAGTGTTCTCTCCACCGCTCTGGCAAAGTCATGTTTCGAAGGTCTCAGCACACACAGACACCCAGGCTCTGTTCAAACTAATACAAGTGAAAGTAGCAGAAAGTGGTTGAGATTCATAGAGAAACTGCTGCTGATCACATTAAGCAGCAGTCAAGCTTGAAGAGAGAATCAGAAAGAAGCCAGGAGCAAACTTTGCTTCGAGCTTTTCCTTTTTTATGCTCTTATATAACTAACAATGACTAAAGAGGCCGGATAAACAAAGCAGATTTGTGTAGAATTGACCTCAATAAATGTGGTGGAGCAGATTTATATAAATGTGTTATACTGGTGATGTTAAACTCACAGTGACGGACTGATGATTGTGACAAGCTGAGACCTCGAACCTCAGTGAACGGTCTCAGGTTTGATGCTTTAAGTGCCCTTGAGCCAAACACTGAATTCCCACCTGCTCAGACAGACCCCCCTGCTTGGTTAGCAGGTTGTAAAAACACCAGGGACAATAATGTGAGTATGGGCTCAGATATCACTACAAACACATGCACGCATGTGGACACGTGCACGCAAATGAAATTTCAGTGACGCTAGTGAGAGACTGTCATCGCTGTCAAACTTCAGGAGACATGAATAATGGGTTCCTGCAGAAGACGAGCCAGTTGCCGTGGCAATATACCCGGCACACTCGAATCAGGAATGAAAGTGTGAATTCAATATCTGCAGACTGGCCCTTCTCTGCCTTCAGGCTGGGTTTATATGTGTAGGGACTATCAGACATGAAGCAGTTCTCTCCACACGGAGTCTCATCGCTCTTTCTCTACGTCCCACGGGGGGGGGGCGTGTGTAGTGAAACAGCTGACAGGTCACAGACATGAGGACGAGGTTCAACATGCACAGTCCGTCACAAAACAATATTCCCCACCAGGTAAATCTTAAACATGATGAGCTGAAAATATAAGAAGACAATAAAAGATAAAAGTAAAAAACAAAAATGGCATCTCAGAGTCAGTTTTCTGAATCAAGTCAAACTGCCATTCTTTTCTTTTTTTTTTGACTTAATCAAAGTCAACACTTTGGGAACAACAGGGTGGGAAGCTGTCGTGTGCTGGGACTCATCACATCACGTCTCGGGTGCAAATGAAACTCTCTCTCTCCCTGGTGTTTCTCAAGAGCACTTTAGTGTCTTTAGCTTCGGGCGCTTGTGACATTTCCAGCAGCACTTCAAGGGAGCGTCCCTGCAGCTCTCACTCAATTTCATTTTACCCATTAACCCTTCGTCAAATCGTCAAATCCAGACCTGAAATCATTCCCTTTCATCGTCCGTCCCATGCAGCGACGCACCGCAGCCCCACAATACTATCTTGATGTGGGTTCGTTAGCGTAGCCTAGCACAGACCGAGCATCAGCTTAGCGGCCCTCGGCTCGGGGGAGCTGATAATGATTTATCCAGACCTGCGGCGCTTAGGATATAAGGCTCAGTCTTTAATCTCGGGGATGACTGACAGCTCAGATATTACTCTGTAGTTTTTAATAACAGTCAGCGCCACGCCACGAGAGACGGGGCGATGAACATGGCACTATCTGATGTTTGGATCATCTCCCACCCCCTGACGCTGACACACATACACACACACAGAAAAAACATCCCAGTGTATGAGCACGAGAGCTTGTATTGTATTTGTTTGTGTGTCTCTCTGTATAAACAGAAACATACATATTTCAGGTTCAAAAAGGTGACTATATATGTCAAGATTAATATTCACTGAGATAAATACGTTTTTTATTCGGTTATACACTTTATATCCATCAACTTCATTTAAATTTACATTTCATGATCTTCCGTCGGTGTGAAAATCAATAATGAAGGAGCTTTTATTGCAAAATCTGCTTTGCTATATGACACAGATCCCAGCGTTTCTCTTCCCTCCCGATTTGATATATTAACCTCCAGCTCCGTATCCCCGCCCCGTCATTTCTCCAGCTCCTGCCTCCCTCTTGTCATTCAACCCTTCATTCTGTCTCTCCCTTTTTTCTCTGGCCACAGTATGCAAGTGCTCATTCACTTTCTGTTTCTCTCTCTCTGGCTCTCTGATATATGCTCCTCGCACACCCCCTCACTTTAGCTCAGCCCCGTCGTCATTTGTCAGCCCCTCCTCGGCTTTTTCGGGTTTTGCCGCTCCGCCACAGTTTGCCTCTCCATAACTCATTTGCTTCCACTTAAACGCCATTCAGTCGGATTGCCTCATTCACAACCTTTTTTTGTTTTTTCCTGCCTCCCTCTGTTGCCCACACCCCATATCTCTCTTTCTGCTCAGCATTTCACCTTTTCCACCTCTTCCCTGAGGTCCTTTTCCACCTATTCTTCTGTTATTATTCCTCCTCCCCCCCTCCTGCTCCCTAATCCTCTTATATTTTCTTCCTCTCCATCACAGACTGGGCAGGACTCCGGTGGTGTGGTGTAGCAAACATTTATTAAAGAGCAGTTAAACAGGCCTTTAAATCTACTGCAATTACAACAGGAAAGGAAAATGGATTCACCTGTCTCCTACTAGGATAAATGTAGTTTTCTCTTTGCAGGTGCGTCTCCCTCGGCACCTTCTGAAAACTATTCATATATCCTTTTCCTTCCACTCATGTCATCTTATTCTGGATTGAGTCACTGTATGATGATCTTAATTTGAATTTTCTGGTGACTACTTTTAAATCTAACTGCTGTAAAGTTGTTGCTGCCAAGAGAGAAACATTTTTGGAAGAATATTTACTTTACATGCCAGTATGAGCTGGTTAATGACTAAAGCTGTGTCCAAATCACGCAGTAGCTTTATGCAGGGGAATTTTAATAAGCAACACAATTAAGCAAACTAAATAGCAAAATGGTTTTGGCCCAGATGATGGCACTTGGGCGTTTCACACTGTTTGAAAGATGTGGGCCACAAGTAAACCATAGCAATACGGCAACCAAAGGTGCCAAAGAGTTAATTCTATATCCATGAGTAATAGTGGGAAATATTTATTGTTGCACCGGCACTCACATACATACACATACAAGGCAAACATCCTTCTCCTGCGGGTCACAACTTGTGCGGGTGTTGTGCAACAGAAATGCAGGTGTGTTAAATAATGCAGAAGTTGATTCACCATCTGATTAATTTCAGTAGAAGCTCAGTGGGGAGTGAGTTAGTGTGTGCAGTACAGTTAGTATGTTTGTGCTCTAGTGTGAGGTGATACCACCTTGGATTAGCAGGTAAGACACACACACACACACACACACACACACACACACACACACACACACACAGGGGACGGTCAATGAGGCAAAGCTGCAGAGTGATTTTGAAGCTCAGGAGTGGATAAGTAATGAAGGTTAAAACAACACACAGAGGAACATTATTGATTGTTTTCAGGGGAAGAATCGAATCGAGAGACGGTCGAGCCTCATTTGTGCCAAATGACGTCTCTGCTGTGTTTATCCCTCTGCTAATTTCAGTGCCGCTTGTCATAACATCAATATTCTCATCAACTCCGCAACTATTAGGTTGTAATTCGTTCTTTCTACCTGAAATATATTGATTTTTCCTTGTTGTTTCTTGTTTGCAACTTCCCTTCCAACCCTCTCCTATAGGAACCTTTACCTCTCCACTGTACCTGGCAGGAATCTCTCCCCTGCAGCGCCTCTTTCCTTCTGTCTAGACAAACACACACTTGCTGATTTGATTGCTGTGTTTATCAGCCCGACACTTTTACCTCGCTCTCCTGAAGGCCGTAGACCCTCGGCCGCCCCGAAAACACTGTTTGTGAGAGATGCTAATGCTGAGGCTCTCTGTAGCCATAGTGACAAACAGGCTCACCTGTTGCTATTGGTTCTTAGCAGGATGGAGAGAAGCAAACAAAAACAACAATGAGCGTCATGGAGGAACCGTCAGCGTGAACATATTTGTTCTCAATTTTCTCATGTTCGTACGGACAAATTAAACCGGAATTTAAGTTAAGATTACGAAAATGTATTTGCATGAGGCCCAATGGGTAAATTTAAAGTGTAATATAACTAAATTATGTAAAGGTGCAGTGAAAATATAGGATCTTCTGTGTTAATCCAACCACACAACGTAGCATTAGTTTAATTATCATCCGAATGCTCCCTGTGTAATTAATCTGTTCAAAAAGAAAAGACTAGTCCAACATCATTTACAGTGCAAGTAAAATGTAATAACTCACAAATATTGATTGCCTGACATTTTGTCAAAGGTCGGTCCTCTGGAAATTGATTATGATCAGATTGTAACAATCACCTTAAAGACAATGCAGACAAACAGGTCGAGACATTTCGCATTCAAACTGATCTTTGAGCCACTGAAATAAAATCCTGAGGATTAGTCATTAGTCAGTCTTTCAGCCTGTGTAGGAAAATTATGACAATTTCACACTTTATGCAACGCTTCAGGATGAGTCACCTTGTTAAACCTCATTACCTGAAGACCATTAACCTCTGCATGTCATAGACAGAACACTGTGAAAGTGCAGTAAAATGCAGCGTTCACCTTCCAGATGATGAAACGACTCTACATTCAAAGACTGACGTTAAAATTGTTCCACTTTTTATTCTTCGGCTCCAAAGAATCAAACGTCATGTTAGTCGAGCTTGAGAAACTCTCAGACGTTTTCTAATGAAAGTCTGTTCGAGTCGGGGTTATTCTGTGTCGCTGGGCTGCGTTATGTAATTATTGCTGCCGTGTATGCAAACGTGGCTGGATGTGCTGCGGACAGCGCTCGCTAAGACTGTGTGAGCGTGTTTGTGTGTGTGTGTCTGTCTTTGTGGTGCTTATCAGTGGTGAAATTGTTTACATGGCCTCGTACACAATCCTAACACACACTGACAAGAAACAGAGGAAAAGGTTGTGGACACACACACACTCTTAGCTCTCAGATGTGTGTGTCTTTAAGCGATGTCATGTTTACGGATGTTTCACCTGCTGATAACTGATCAAACGTGACACTAAAGGACACCACCTGCAGTTGTGCACGTTAGAACAAATTACCCACAGATCACAGTGCACTTGTAATGAATGGTGGCCGTGCCGTTGGGTTTTAGAAATGTATGAATGTAGTTTTTACACTGCCATTCATAATGTGCTTCCATTCATTCCTGTACAGTATTTAAAATGTGTTAAACCCAAATTACCCATTTTATTTAGCTTATATTTTTACCTTTCGCCGGAGGTTATGATTTCACTGCCGTTTGTGTGTTTGTGACCAACAATTACGCAAAAACTAGCGAACCCATTTTATTGAAACTTGCTGGAGGAGTCTGGTGTGGGTCAAAGACGAAGTCATAAAGTTTTGGAGTGAATCCCAATAAATGGGCAGAGTTAGAATTTTTTCTTTAACATGGTGAGATAGCATTGACCGAGGTATGCACCCTTCTAATTTGTAAAAGCCCTCGGGTTAATAGAGTGTGAGCGCAGCGTTTTGGGTTAGCGCACTACAAAATCTGAACGTGAATTCAATAAGTTGTGCCGTGAAACTGAAAAAACATGCTCTTGAATATAGATTCCCATAAAAAGCCCACAGGCTCCATATAAAGTTTGCAGCCTTCATTTCTCCGGGCCATGACGTTGCTCCTTTGCCACAGGGAGACTCACACCGCTCTGGTGAATTGCAGTAAATAATCAAAGTAGAAGAAGATCAAATAATAGACCTGTTCTCCTGCAACTTGTATCATGAGGGAGAACCTTTCAACATGCAAGGCAGTTGTTGGGACCTCAGTTGTAAGCTGTTTGAAGATGTGAATATAAGCATATGAAAACCTGTGTGTAGTCGAGCAGACACACACTCACACACTCGTGCACATTCATCTATCATTACACTTGTATATAGAGAATCAAAAGCTTTCAGTGGCTTCTTTCACTCTGCTGCACACAGACAGTGAGTCGGCCTCTGAAAGCACCCCTCCAAAAAAAAAAAATCAGTCAATGGTGTAAGAACGTCTGCCCCAGAGAGATCATGCAAACACACACGTTCAGACACATGCACTCTCTTGCACCCAGACAGTGGGGGAGCAGAGGTGTAAAATCTAAGTCAGGAGTTTCTTTCATGACTCCTCGGAGAAACCAACAGTTTTTCCACAGAGAAGCAGAAGATGCGTTAGCGTATTGTTATCTTCCTTTCTGCAGCTTTGGTTGTTTT
This sequence comes from Paralichthys olivaceus, assembly GCF_024713975.1. Classification (NCBI taxonomy): domain Eukaryota; kingdom Metazoa; phylum Chordata; class Actinopteri; order Pleuronectiformes; family Paralichthyidae; genus Paralichthys; species Paralichthys olivaceus. The sequence continues at coordinate 5,120,168 of NC_091115.1, forward strand.
CCAGTGTTTCCCCTCTCTGTTCTGTTGTGTACTTAACATTTTGTTGAATATTATTGTGTGTTATTTGAGCAATGAGGGAATTTCTGATACCTTTTGTTTTCTCGTAAGTTCATTAGTGTGTATCGTTGTTTTGACTGGATCAGTTCACACAAAATTTATATGATTTCATGCTAATCACCCTGTTTTTGTGTGTCCTACTTGCAGACGACGGGCCGTACCAACGAGACCCTCCTCCTCCTCCTCCTCTCTGCTCTTCCTCCACATTAAATCCTCTGTTGGAGGACCGAAGGAAGAGCCACATCCCAGAGGAGTTTGCAGGCCTCCTTCATGGATCTTCTCCAGCCTGCGAGACCCCTGACACACCTTACCACCTCTACAGTCCCAAACCTCGAAAATATGCCTCCACAGACGTCCAGAGCAGTTTGCTGCAAACCCCAGAGTTCAGCCTCGTGATTGGAGGAGGATCCGCAAAAGCCAACGACCCGCAAAAACCCCAGGTGGTGTACCGGACTATCTTCCACACCAGGGTCAACCAGGATCAGACCCGACCCAAGAACTGCGAGCAGCTTGGCCAGCCTCGTGGGTGGTCTACATTGGACCGCCCACCCTCCCACTACTCTGGTCAAAACCAGAAAGGTCCAGAGTTAAAGGGGATCCAGACTTCGGGTGAATCCAAGGACGGTTCATCTGGGGCTGGCTTTGAGGAGAGGGCTTTCACCCTGGGGAGGATGAGGTCCATGCCCCGGAGTGTGTTGGACCTGCAATTGTCAAAGTCTCTTTCCAAGTCTGATTCTAACCTGGTAGCTGTGTCTCCCGTACAGGTAAGATGTTACCTTAATATGTTAGGTCCAAAATGACTCATACTGTGCAAAGTAATAACTTTTGAATGGCATTTATATATGTAAACTTCAGCACAGCAGCATTTGTGCTGCATTAGGAAGTTTAAACCTAAACATCTTATTTCTCTGTCCTTCTCGTTCTTCTGAGGCATTTATATAAGAGTTCAGAGATAACATGAACGCCTCTTGAAATAAAAGTTGTTAAAAGTTTCTTTTTTTGAAAAAGTTTAGGTTTGCACCGAGATCAATGGAAGCAAACGCGTTTATTGTAAATATTCAGTTGTATGAATTATGCAGCCGTGGAGGTAGTTTGCATCTTGCTGTATCATGCAGTGGGATTTTAGAAAAGGCACAGAAACCAGTCCAACCAATTAGATAACTCAAGAATCTGGGCCACAGTGCTCCCTGCCGTGCAGCACATTTTATGAGAGGACTCCTTTAATTCATAGTAAATAAATCACAAGACAAATACATAGTCTGTTTGATGAAAATAGCTTCATTATAACTGAAACTTTTATAAGCCGTGAACGGACTTGCATTTTGTTCTCCTCACAGCAGTTTTTAGTGCTTAGTCCACATATTTAAGGTTAAAAAAGGTTGAAATCATTTGTAGTTTAATAAAAACTGGTTCATTTGTATCATGTCCAGGAGGAGCACAGTTGGGGGTCTGGTTCTCGGGGTCAAGGGCCTGGAAGTCCAAACCCAGGGGAGGGTGCCAGCCCTGGGGGGAGACTGGAGAGAACACCTTCCTTCACAGCTGAGTGGGAAGAGGTAAGAAGACATTTTCCTTCTCCAAGGGTGTTTTGTTTCGAGGTCTGTTTGTGGATTACTCAAAAACTACTGGTTGGATTATCCCGAAACTTGGTGGAAGGAAGTGATGAGGGTTAGAAAAGAAGCCAATAAATTGGGCCTGGGCGAAGGCACAGCTTTTTATCAGATGTTTAGGATCAATCAAGATAGTTAAGGGGGAGAGAATGGATCAATTCTTTTCTGTACTGTGACACCGTTTTTTTGTTGTTGTTTTTTTTTACAGTAAAAGTGATTAAAACTTGCTTTTCAAAATGAACCATCTCTCCAGGGGACAGTTGAAATATCTGCTTCCACAGCTCTGAGCAACTTAAGTTGTTTCTCATTTAAAAAAAAAAAACTACTTATAACTCTGCTGCAGAAGGAGCCCCAGTGCTAATTTAATATGCTCCTGCACTGATTCCACTGATTTTCTTCTCTAACTGCTGATGGAGCTGCAGGGTAGATATCAGAGAGGAAGCAGTTTCTGTTATAGAGGGTCAAGTGCGGAGGTTCAGGGCGCTGCGTGTTTTGGTGTGTTTGTGCCCGAGGCATCTGGGATATAAAAGTCTTGCTGACACAAATGTCATCCAGTGACTGGACAACACAGTCGGGTCTCACCCTTTAATAAACACACTGGGTCGCAGACGCATTAACCTCCGCTCACTGCTCATCATTCCCCCCACAGAGAACACGCTGTAGGAACCTCATTCACTCCTTCAGAAAACAATGAGGCAGATTTAATCATTCTCCTTTAAAACGATGCTAATGCATGTGAGTAAAAGTACATGCCTGTCCACATTTGCATGTACACGTATACGTTCATTAATTCCTCAACACAGCGCGTGACTTGCTGATGGTGATGAATTACCATATGGAGTTCTCCTCTAATTCTCAGCAATTAAGGTGACCTTTCATTTTTAATTGTGAGCTACGGGAGGACGAGATAAGATGGCTTCAGGGAAAGTGTAGGGTGATGTGTGGGGGATCTCACCGGAAACAAATAACAAAGTCGAATCTATTTGCAGCACATGCTCGAGAAAAGAGTTGCATTATTAGCAGGAGACTGATCACAAGGGAAGAACCGCAAACAGCCAATGATGTGAAGATATTCATACTCATTAGTGCTACAGGAGAGAAGAGCTGGTTCTCTGTATGTTACTAATTTAGGCTTTAATCTGGGTTTAGCTGGAAAATTGCTGAACTGTTGAGATTGTTTGTGGCCAGAGACTGAAAAGGGGAGCTGCAGCAATGGACAGTCTGAGGAAAGTTTCCTGAACTGTAGATGCACACAAACCTTTCCAAGTAATAACACATTTTAAATTTATGAATCTCAATACGGGCAGAGTATGTCTCCTTTAAATTGCTTGTCTTGGACGAGCTGCAGCGTGGTAAGGAGATGTTTGACTTTGGGACTTTCTGCCAGAAGACATTACTGGAGAAAGGTTCTCTACCATTTACGCAGCAAAACTACTTAGTTGTGTTAAGGGGGAAAAACATGGTTTGGGTTTAAATTTCCCATTCAGCTGCATGTGGGAACAAACTTATCCCACGTGCAGCTGGAGCAGGGCCAGGCTCCTCTGACCCGTGGTGAGCCAGCAGTCCTTACAGGTGGATTGATGCACAGATTGCATAGATCAGTGGTTAGCAGCAGGTCCAGGGTCAGGGATGACATTCAGCCAGACACTAATGAGTAGCTCTCTGCAGTCCCCTCTCCCCCCTCCTTCATCTCTGCTGCGCTCTATCTTTAAGTTTCCTGCATTTCCCCCCCTCTACTCCTCCACGCTTTTTCAATTCACTGGGGGGATGATTGACATTCAGTGTGCTGGCTGGCGTAGTGATCATGTTATGCGACACTTGAATCCAGAAATAGGGGTTAGCCTTATTACTGGGAAATGAACAGCTCTCTAACGTCTCTCTCTCTCCCTCCCATTTGCTCAGATCGACAAGATTATGAGCTCTATCGGGGCGGGGATAGGGAGCGGATTGGACATCAAGGAGGACATCTCAGGTAAAACACGCACAAATATGTCCGTGAGGGTGTGAGTGAATCTGAATGAAATCGTTATGATGCCATCACTTAAGTAATTTGTGAAATGTGAGAATGCTGTGACATCTCAACAACAAAATCTGACGGGCCAAGAAACACAACTGTCCAAAGTGTAGTCAGGATATCTGTACTGCTCTGTTTGAAAATAAAACCACCTGAACATCCCTGCACACATACCTTTGGCAAAAATCAAGCTCTGATTAATTTTTAATGTCACACAATAAGTTTATATGTTTTCAAATCCCCCACACAGAGTTGTGGTGGTTGGAGGCAGTTGCCTGGTGCACAGCTTTACCTTTGTTTGTTACTTTACAGTCGACAGTGTTGAACCCAAAATGTTACTTTGCTGATGCTTAGGTGTCGTGATAGTCGACGCAGGATGGCTTCGCTCGCTTGCGTCCTCCGTTTTCAGATTACTGGCTTACTCTACAGATAGGTCAAGAGGGCATGCAATAGGTCAAGCTGACAGTGAGCGCCCTCTGCTGGATCACGAGGCAAACCATGTCAGACAGTCTGATTCACTTCAAGACTGATTTTGAACGAACCGGTAGTCACAGCTCGAATATGAACTTTTACCTCCACATTTGAAAGAGTGTTTGAATTTCAAAAAGAAAGTGAAAGTCAGCGTCAATGTTGTTTCAATAGCTGATGCACTCTCGCCCATCCCCCCATTATAGCCGTGATGCTGCCCTGAAGCAGGAGAAAGTGATTCTGTGATTGACCAACAGAAACCTGGTCTGAAGTCAGGATGAGGGTGTAACTGTTATTTCAAGGGTAAAGTCAGATGCACAACCTGTTTACACTCTGCTGGTTACACACACGAGAACAGATTCAGGCAGAGTCAGTGGGTGTGACGCTCGGATGAAGTGATGGTATTAAAACCATCGTCTTGTTGTTGACTTGTGCAAAAAGCTTCTTTTATATCACTGAAAAAATAAGATGTTAATTGTAAAAATCAGGTTTTATCTTCGTTCTGTGTGTGTGTGTGTGTGTGTGTGTGTGTGAGAGAGAGAGAGAGAGAGAGAGATATTCTGTGACCATCTTGTGTTCATCGTGTCGCTGTTTATGCCACGCTCCTCACCTGCGCACATCCAATGCTCCTCCACTCATCTCTGTTTACTGCGCTCATCCCCCTCTCCCTGCGTTAACTCCCCCATCCTCCACCACCCGATCCCCTCCCCTCCACCTCCTCTCTCTCTTTTCATCTGTGAATGCAAAGCTGCTTCTAACCATGGTTACCACTGGGAAAAATCCTGTTTGTGCCAAACCAGCTCCAACCCTCCCAAACACCAACACACACATCGCCACACACACAGGCAAACGTGTACATGTAGACACATGTAGACTGCATACATACATACACTCAGCGTGGTGTGTGTGTGCATGTGTGGGAGGGAGGGAGGCTTCTCGCAGACAAAGAAGCTCGAGCTGTTGTGAAGCTGGAGAGAGCCAGATATATGTAGAGCGGCAGTGAGCGCAGGGTGATGATCGCAACCCTCAGAGAAGATAGAGACAGGAGGTAGACAGAGGAAAGTGAGCGAGAGAGGGAGCGAGAAAGGGAGTGAGGAGGGAACAAGGGAGGAAAGCAGTGCTCAGAGAAGAGAGAGAGAAAGAGAGAGAGGAGGCTGCAGGAGCATACAGATGAGAGTGGGAGTACTTGATAAAGAGAAATCCACAGCACAGGCAGCTCTCGCTCTTTTTCTCTCTCTCTCTTACACACACACACACACACACACACGCTCTCACACACACACTCGATCAAGGAATCAGCCAAGCGAGCGCAACAGCTGAAAAAGAAAAGCGGCTGCTGTGCGCGACACACGCACAGTCAGGCTTTTGCTTGCGGATCTGTAACTCCAGTCTTATCCAACACCCATCTCCGGCAGGATTTTACCCCCAGGACCGAAGCTCTTTTTCTGGATACAACTTCACCCTCCACCCCCTACTCATCCTCCCTCTGGCTGGATTCAGAGAAAGCAGCAACTGGAAGCCTGAACCCACCTGCACCCTTGCATGCTGACCCCCTCCACCCACACCATGCCTCTAGCCTAGCACCCCATACCTTCCTCTTCCTCCTTTCTTCACCTCCCCCCCTTCTACCTGCATCCCCCTTTTACTCTCCTCCTCCTGCTGCCTTGCCAAAAGACTCCTCAAAAGCATGGCGGGCTCCTTCGACAGCCACTTTGCCCGCCATAATATGATGTGGCAGTGCCAGCTCTCGCAGCCGGACTGCCGCTGCTACCGCGTGGACGGCTACTCCCTTCTGAAACGTTTGCCCCTCCACCCCCTCATAGGTCCCCGCTGCCCGATGCAGTCTGTGGGTCAGTGGCTCGACTCCATCGGCCTGGTCCAGTACGAGAACCACCTGCTGGCCAACGGATTTGACAACGTCCAGTTTATGGTGAGTGTTTGCACAGTTGTGTTTTTGGGGGAATTAAGTGGTTTGATCCTCGATTTCTCTTCCCTTCTTGTTGTGATTTAACTCCGGCTTTAGATTCAATCCCCAATCTCTTGGTTCGTCCAACCCCCATCTACGCTTTCTCTGCTCCCATCGGTGCAACTCATCATCTCTCATAATTGTCTTTGCAGTGATTAGCAAGGCTCGTTTTTCTCTTTCACTCTGATCTCTCTCATTTTTTGGCTTTCTTCCTTTTCTCTCTCATTCTTCCTTTGCCTCTCCCCACTGATGCCATGTGAGGTCCTCCTACGCACAGAAATCCTACGCCACATCTCTGCCACAGCTAGAATCTCAACTCCAGCATCAAGCTGCAACCCAGCATGCTCATTCTGCAACGAAAAATCGTGTCGCAGACCGTGATTGTCATTGTGTTTTGCACACGTTTACTAATTTACATGCACACACATAGAAATAGTAGATACGACCACCTGTAGCCTGTGGATCAGGATGCAACCTGTCATATCCGATGACGTGTTTGTCTCCAGTGGCGTTTGAGGAGAAACTTTCTCGGTCATTTTGCTTTCTGATGTGTGTGTGCATGTGTTTCTAAGAGACATCCACAGGAGGAGAGGTTGCATGAGTGAAAACATATCGCATGAGGAGGAAGTGGGAAAGTGAAGGAGATGCAGTGAAGCCAAACAGAGAGAAACTGCACCAAATGCAGAAAATTGGGTGACAAGCGAAGAGACGCTGACTGGATGAGTTTATCAGATTCTTACTATTTGGGGGAAGAAACCTCATATCTCCAAGAGAGCAAAATCTGTTTGAGGTTTATCTTTATGATTTAGGAGCAATGCATCAATGGCATCATAGTATTTCACTAACTAGTAGAGAAAAATGTAGTTTCTCAATACAATACAATATTTAACAATGTCGTACTGAGATATTAATGTTCCTCGTGCTTTATTTTTGCACAAACCTGACGTCATCACATCCAGAAGAGAAGTGAGAAAACAGCTAAACGTTCTCTTCTGATATGACGACAGCTAACAGCCTATGTAGGCATTTGAAAAAGAAAAATGATGTAGGTGTGTGTGTGTCCACTCTTCCACTCACTGTGACCTGCATCTTTTTCTTTGGTTACCCTGGCAACAGGAGGAAATCAAAGAATCTCTCTGGTTCTGTCTTTTTGCGTCTCAGTAATTAGTCACAAGCATCTGTAAGAATTTAATGAGATTTAAAATGCTCTGAAGCTGATTTAAAGTTGTGGCTTGTATTTATGAGCGAGGTCACTCATCTAAAAATCTCACATCTCTGCGGTGGCTAATTATCTTTATCTTTATACAGAGAAAACATTTCATAAAGTTGCAACATAGATAGGACGCAGCTATTTACCAATACAACAAATCAATTTGTTAAGAGTATTATGTTCTGTTATTATCTGTAAATCCTTAGAGGGAGTATGAAAATGCCTTCAGCGTGAATATTTAATAATTTCTGTCGAGATTTTGCATGAGTTGCTCTCCAGGATGTGAAATACAATTCAGTGGTAGAATGCAGATCATTGGGAATAAAATTATTTGCCTGCAAGATAAGGTTGCAATAGGGAATCACACTTTTGCTCCACATAAACATTTCCAACAAATTCATTAGTGTTCCACTTGAACCTCCCGTTTGGTGTCATAATTGATTACCTTTTCACTTTAGGACACAAAACACAACATTTAGAGAAGAAGAGAGAAGTGAGACAGAACCAGCAGCAACACTGCAGAACGTGAAACCAAAAGGATGAGCTGAACGAGCTAAAGCACTCCTTGGAACTGAGAGAAAGTAAAGTACAGGAATAAAAAAGTTGAATTGAAATCTAAACGTAGAGTCGACTGGGTTTGAAATATATTTCCAAAATGAAAATTGAGCCAATGTTAGTTCTGATAAAAAGAATAATGGCATAGACTCAAATAATTAGATTGATTATCAGCAAACATAACTTAGGTAGCATTTAAAATGACTCTCAAACATTGTTAGGGTATAACTGTACTCTCAGTATAATGTTTTGTGGATTAGCTGCTCATGGAAGACGTCAACCCACAGGTTGATGAAACACAGTCATTTCATTCAGTTTTAATATCATCAGACATGTTCAGTTCACAGGATGTGTCATTTATACACATATGTATATATATATATATATATATATATATATATATATATATATATATTTATATATATTTATCGTTTGATTGTTAAACATCAGGAATTCACAACGTTGCCAAACCCAGCTCACCTCATGATGTCACAACTGCCTCCCATTCGAAGTGAATTCTGATTTAAGTCAAATTAATATTTTTGCTATCAGCTGAGATCACTTCTCCCACATGTTGGCTGCCTCAGTTTAAAATGTAAAAATCATCAGAAAGAACTCTGTCAGTTCGTAATGTTCCAAAGAGAACTGGTATCATTACGCCCCCTCCCTCTTCCTCTGGCAGACGCTTACACACACACGCTCCTGCCTTCACATCAGCGTGCCAACGTTGTTTACTCTCATTTTCACCTAGTTTATCGTTACGTTTCTGGCGATATTTCTGAGGGACTCAAGGATTCTCTGTTTTCCTGGCTTCACGGTTCTCCTCTGAAAATGTTTCTCAACAGCTCACGAAATTCCTTTAGATGCATTTAACAAGAAAAGGATCCGAGATGACGCTGCCTTGCAAACATCATGGACTTTAAAGTTGTTTCTTGAGTTAGCCTCTCTCTGCGTCTCTTTGAGTTTTCAGTTTTTCTGGTGTCCCACTTCGTGAGAGGGGATTTACCCTCATTTTGCTGTTCGTGACTAAACTGAACACGGCTAATATTTTCCAACCTTGGGAAAACTTGGCTTGGCTACCGCGAACTGAAATTAAAGCAGTTGAAGCCCAGCCCTCAGGGATTACACTGATATTGGTTGCACTTCTTTTTATTATTGACTGTGGATCCTTCAAGGAGAGGAGTGGGTCAAATTCATTTCAGCAGCACCTCCATATGAGGAATCGAGTTAAAATGCAAAACTCACACTATTTCTTTTTCTTTTCTTTTCGAGACAGCTCAAGTTCATCTGTACGACTGATTGGCTTGCAAATGAATTTGACCTCAATTCTGATCCGCATCAGATTCGAGGTCAGCAAAAAGGCGCCATGCAGTGTGCAGGAATCTGCGCAGACAAGCGCACATGCACATAAACATCCACCATTACCATTTAGCACTAATGGGGGTCATTGGAGTGGGTGTGTCTCGGCACCTTAACCAGCCAGTAGAGGACAAGTAGCGCTAGATTGATGGACAAGTGGGAAGGGGGTGGAGTGGTTATTATGGAGGCAGCGTTTAATATGAAGGACACTGGATGGAGACGAACCACACTCATTCTACATACATGAATCTGTGAGTGAGGAAAGAAAACTGTGGAGCTGAACAATTAAAGCAAATTCATTTTGATTGTTTAAAGTGTGTGTTCGGTGTGTTTGCATTAAAAACCAGATGAAATAAAACTCCTGGAAACAAGGTTTAAAATGATTAAATCAGAGAAAGGAAATCCTGAGATCACAAGTTCATACATGTTCACACAACAACTCAACCGTGGAGTATTTGTCGGACTAGTCTGCAGCACATTCTCCTCGCTCAGTTATATCTTCCCAGCTAACACTCGTTATTACAATCAAACATTCACACTAAACATGGCACACAGGAATAAATAATCAGTTACGTGACCAGACTGTCGGAGTGAGAGGAGAAGGATGGAAGGAGGCTGATAATGGACATGACAAGATTATGTGTGATTTGTTGACCCAGCTCATTTGAAAGAAACTCTCATTAGAGGAAACAGGCAAACAAACAAATAGCGTGAGAGAATTTAATGCAAAAAGCTCTTTTTAGGATTGTATGTAGAAATCTGAAATGAATGGAGGTGCTGTATCAGATGGTACAAGTGAAGAGTTAACGTTTGATATCATGCAGAGGGAATCGATAAGAACGGCTGCAAGGGGAAGTGAAATTGCTCTTACGTAACCGTTCTCCAAGGGATGCAATGAAAAATACAAAAAAAAGAAATTAATCTCAGTATTCCCCTCTAATCCTCTTCAAAAAGGAATTTATTACAAAATAAGCAAAAAGACAAGAACGATGCATCTAAAACCTTTAAGAAACCAAAATCTATTGAGAGATGTTCTGCAAAGTAAATAATAAAGAGGCAACAATATGATGAGAAGAGGGCAGTCTCTTTGAGAGCAGACCAATGGAAGTCTGGAACGCAAAGGGATGAACACGAGCAGGAAGGGAACAGAGCAGATACAATAGGCAGAGCATAATTTGTAGTTTCCGTCTGAGCCTGTTGGTTCTGATAAAGGCCTCGACCGCCGCCACTGAATAACAATTTTTGCCATATCTCTAGTTTCGTCTCAGCCCCCTGCAGTTGTACATGAATTCTAATTTCTGAATGTTTGTGACCCACTGCGGCGCCGTCATTAAGCAGTGCAGTCAAAGTATCACAAGCAAAACCACAGGCCGCGGCAGTTGTATCAACAATAAGGAGGATGCTAAACACCTTCCGCCGCAAGGAAAAAGGATTGTTAGTGTTCATACAGGTGATGCATACCAAGTGTTCAGCAGTGTATCTTGCATAAGCATCTTAAAACAAACTGTGTACTTCAAGAAAAAGTATAATGCCCCTCAGCAGCGTGTGCACCTCCACTGAGGCCCAGCAGCCTCCTTAAACTCTGCACCTAATCTTTCAAGTTCATGTGGACATAGTTCTAAAACATAAACTGTTGATTCTCTGAATGCATTTCGACTCTGTGTCAGTTTGAATCTCAGTCCATAGTAACGCCCCTGAAAATGGAAATCAGATCGCTCGAAAAAACAGCTTGTCACCTACGCATGTAAGAAGTTAAATCACTGTAAAAATACACAATTTCCAAACATGTCGGTTTCTGCTTGTCTTCTGGCTGCGTTTCCAAAGTTCGTCATCTCAGCGGCTCTAAATCCACGGAGGATTGTGCACGCCACATGTGTCTTAGCAGAGTCGATGAGCTTTCAAACAGAAACATAGTGTGGATGTAGCATGAGAAGCAGCTTCTACTGTATCATCAGTTAAATCAGAGAGAAGAGCAGTGAAGACTTTTCTTATCAAGACGCTCTTCTCCTGATCGGCTTTGACAGACGATGGTTCATCCGATCACCTGTATCAAGGATTATTTTGAAAGCATCTGACTTTTTCCAAACATGGTTCTGAGTAACAAACCATCTGGGAAGAATTCATCGGAAGCTGTTCAGGTTAAAAGATTTATAGGATTTTCTTTTCCTTAAATATCTTTACTCTGCTTTTCCAAATGAAGATTTCACATCTGTTTATTAATCCACGTGTATGGATTTTTAACAAATGGTTTATTAATCCATGTTCTCAGTTTATTAATCCATGTTCTCAGTTTATTAATCCATGTTCTCAGTTTATAAATCCATATAACCCCTCCAGCAGGTCGTCTCCACATTACCTTGTTGTTTAGCAAAGTTTAAAAGCTCTTTAAACCTGAGAGATGCTGAAGGAGGATTGTTAGTAAAACACGTCTCCGGGGCTCCGCTCGTCCATCCCTGCAGCTGATTGGACACTTCCTATTCCTTAAATTATTCGTACCCAGTTTTTCTCCCCGCCCTTTACGCCGGGGCCTCCGTGAGCAGAGCGTGGTTCATAGAGCAGCTCCCAGACTGATTAATAGAGCGCAGGGCAGAGCCGACGTCGGGAGTTCCCGTGCTACGACTTCACGGCAGAGTAATGACTCACAGATTCAGTAGTAGAGTAGATTGTCGGGAGGACTCGTCACCCTGTTGGGCTCCTCATAGAACAGGATGGAGTTCCTTAATGTTTGTTCTCTCTCTAAACCTATTTTTCACAGAATGTTTGCCCCGTATCTGCCATTTCCAAGTGCACACCACGGATCTTTGGATAAATACCACATGGATCAAGACTTGACAATGAGAGAGTAAAAATAACCAACATTTCTGCAAAGGAGGTTCTTTTTTACCGCTATCTGTTTTTTATCAGTTTGTTTCATTTGTGTGTTTGTTTTTTATGTTGTTAGTTTGTTTGTTGGTTTGTTTCTTTGTGTGTTAGTTGGTTGGTTCGTTGCTCGCTTGGTTTGCTTATTAGTTGATTGGTTAGTTCGTTATTTTGTTGGTTGGTTTGTTAGTTGATTTCCTCAAACTTGAAGAACAATGGGGCAAGAAAGAAACCATTAAATGTAGGTCAGAGAAACTTAATCTCATAGATGAATTAGAAAATACAAGAGAACTATAGTATTCAGTTTGTAGCGGCTGTTGACAAAGATCTCAAAAGTAAATCCATGCAGTCGACCTGAATGTTGTTTGGGTTTTCTGGTGTGAACGATGAACAACAGCTACCGTGTCTCCTATCTGGATGAACGTGTCACAGCCTTGGAGCAAAATCTCTTTTTCTGAGGCCACAGCGATCCGGAACGTCGACCTCTGGACAGAATTGAAATAATGGGAGGGGGAGGGAAAGGAGGAATCAGGAGATAACTGGTATCTACCTGCTTTCTTTTTCCTCGTCTATTGGATTTTTATCACTGTTATTAGTTTGACAGGGAGGAGACGTAAAGGGGCTGACAGGTTTAATCCTTTTGTGCGAGCCTCCAGGCTGGTCACGCTGTCCTCTTTCCTCTGACAGAATTTATTTACCACCGTCATTTGGGCGATAACCTCAGGTTTACCTTTCTCTTCTGCCACAATTTATATTTTGAATGTTTTTTCTGGCTGAGTTAGCCTTTCTCTGTCCTGCAGCTCTACCTGCATTCCTTCCTTTGCTTTAATGATCTGTCTGAATGAAGACTCCTCTCTGTCCCTCTGGAGGGAGGATGACTGATAGGTCTCTTAAAGTTTCCCATCGGATTAATTAAAGGTGAATCCTGCACGATGCCCTTACAGGCTTCAGTGTCTATGCTGCTTTTCTTTTTTCAGTCATGTTCTCTGTGATATTGCAGCTGTTTTTATTTCCTCATTGTTAGATGAAATTAAAAATTTAAATTTTCACTGGCGCCCGTATTCCCTGTAGCAGCAGGTTTCATCAGTTATCATCAGTACGTGCATCCACATCAATAAATCTGCACGATGTTATCTCATCCCTAAATCTTCTTTAGCTCTGGATTTTGGTGTTTCGACAACATAAAGACTTTTCTGGTGTGTCGAGGATTTGTGAACAAGATAGTGGCGTGGAATATTTTGAACTTTGACTATTACATTTCCTCACTCTCATTTCCAAATAAAATCCACCAAAAGCCTGGAGGGGTTTTATTAGGATCATACAAATGAAGCATTCCACTATTTGAATGCTACAGTGAAGGTGTGCTTAATTAATATGAGACCACACCAGTGGCTTTGCCTGTTTTACCATATTTACTAGTGACATCTGTTACATCACACATAACTTGTTAAAGAAATTGACTCCGCATTGAGGTGTTTCAATGTGTTTTTCCACTTTTCCTTCAGCAGAGTGTTTGTATTCATTTCTTTATTTTATAAAACCAATGAGGGACAGTTGGAAAACTCACAGTTAAGTATTAATTCAAAAAATGATGAGCTGCCAAGTCAGTATTAAAGTTATTTTGAATAAAGAAGCTGCTGATAACACAAACCTTTATCAGGAAGAAAAACCCAAACGTCAGCCGATACTGAGTTTTTTTATTTTAAGTGTTAACCACGGTTGTTGTTTTTGCTTTGCAGGGCAGCAATGTGGTGGAGGACCAGGACCTGCTGGAGATTGGGATCCTCAACTCAGCCCACAGACAACGTCTCCTGCAGGCCATCCGGCTGCTGCCCCGGGTCAGTACAGCAGAAACTCACGCAGCCCCAACAAGAACAACTCAGACAGCTCACGCAGAACATGAAGCGCCACAGAGTTTTCCAGTCTGGGTTTATTGTTGTGTCCATGTTTTTCAAGTTACAAAAATTAACTATCCAAGATGATCCATTTCGAAAAAGAGCACAGCTTCAATTTCTAGCTTCAACTAACTGTACAAAGATTTTCTTTACTAACCATATTTCTGTGTAGTTTAACTGCGTCTGACTCTGAGTACTTGAACAATGCACTACTCTACGTCAGAGCCTCTAGCGCTGCAGCCAGAGAATTCATTAAAACCAAAAGATTTGAACAGATCACTCTGTTTTCTTCTTTTCACTTGCTCCCAGTGAAACATTGACCTTAAGATACTTTTGGCTGGTTTTAAATCTTTAAATCTTTTTCACTTTTTGATGTTTAATGTTTCTTTAAAAATTATATTTGTATCATTAGCATTATTTTAGTTATTTCTTATTATGTACACAAGAAACTACTAGGGGTTATCAAGGGACTGTATAATAAAATTCAGATCCATACATATACATGTAGACACACGTCAACTCAAGTGAAGAAAAATGCTTCATGCTTCATCAGTGTGTGTGTGTGTGTGTGTGTGTTAGTGTGTGTGTGTGTGTGTGTGTGTGTCTGACTGAAAGTGACTTCAAAGGTGTTTGACTGTGGAGAAAGGGTCTGAAAAGTGAAGCGAGACTCTGAGATAAGCAGGTTTCACACAGACACCCAGAAAACTTTGATCTCCACTCAGCACTTTCCTCCTCTCATCCTCACTGAACTTTTTAGAAACACCTTTAAAATTCAACCTTTAACTTTTTGTCTGCCCACACACACACACACACATACACACACACACACACACACACACACACACACACACACACACACAGACATATGTGATGCTCAACTTTAGGTGAAGGATGTAGAGATCCTTGTTTGAAGCACCATAAACCCTCTGAAGCTGTTTCCAATGTCAGAATAAAAGTGAATGAGTGATGAACTGGATTTGCGTAACACAGACAGTATTTTTAAGGGATCACCCCCTGCTGCTGCTGCTGCTGCTGTGCTATTCTGGCTTTTCCAGACGTGAGGTTTCTGTTTGCACTGTGAAAATATTCAGCCAGGATGTATTCATAAAGTTTTCTTTTTGCAAAATCCACTCGGTTAGAGCTCGCTCTCTGTAAGTCTGCAGCCTCTTCGCTCCTGCGCCCCGCTGAACTGGGGAAGATCTGATAAATGTTTAATGTAGAAACGAGGCTGTGGCAGCAGAATCAAGAAAGAAAATAAAAAGAAAGTGCAGCACAGCAATCCAGAACAATGTGAATAGAATTTAAACAGCTGTCACGTTATATAACAGTTATTTAGGCTGTATTGTGGTATTTGTACAGCGTTAGATAGCAGCTGGTCTGTGCTTCAGAGCTCCAGGTCAGAGCGCCTGCACCATATGGAAAGAAAAATAGCAAAACAACTCCAGTATCTCTGCATTTATGAGAACGCACAGAATGACCTCCACCACAGTCCCCTTAGATTCAAACCAGCCTTGAATGGGTCGGAGTATGTGCAGCAGTCCAGGATGTGTTCAAGAAATAAAATATAGTCCCCTCACCTTCCTCTCCTTCTCCTCTGAACCCAAGGTGCGGCCTGTCGGTTACGATGGCAACAACCCGACGTCAGTGGCGGAGTGGCTGGAGTCGTTGGAGCTTGGCGACTACACCAAGTCTTTTCTCATCAATGGATACACGTCCATGGAGCTCGTCAAGAAGATCTGGGAGATCGAGCTCATCAATGTGAGTCTCAAACTTATTCCTCTTTCAACTGTGGAACAGTGTCCGTCTTACTGGACAGGACGGGTGATATTCTATAGTTTAGAAGTAACTTTAAACAGCGTTTTATCTGTGGATATTTGTGCAAAAACACAGTTTGCACTGAGTGACATGTTCCTCCATAACAGTGAGTAAATGCTCTGTGGTTTATTTTTGAGTTTATCCCACGTACACTGTCCTGCTGCCAGAAACGCTCACCAGAGCACAATGTGTGTATTAGACCGTGGCTGGAAATAGACCCAAACAAGTGCAGTACTCAGTACAGAACATTTCCCTAAAAACACCGAAAAATAAAACAGAAAAAAGTGGGAGACTTAATATTAAGGTTGGTTTTGGTGTTTTATAGAGAATCAGTTGACAATAAGCAAAATATAGAATAAAACAAAGTTAATATGTGATGTCCCCAACGTTTTCTTTTCAAACAATGAGAGAGAGAAAGTCTTGATTAGGTTATTTTGGAGAGTTTTCCTTTGTGATGAGGGGCGGTGGTGTGGGCGGGGGCTCTGTGGTCCTCCTGCACATCTGTACACACATCTGGCTTTTTATCCAAAGTGAGGCTGAAGTCGGTGTGAAGGTTTTCTCCGTGGGAGGATGCTGAGGCTATAATTGTGCAGA
Organism: Paralichthys olivaceus; assembly: GCF_024713975.1. Lineage (NCBI taxonomy): Eukaryota > Metazoa > Chordata > Actinopteri > Pleuronectiformes > Paralichthyidae > Paralichthys > Paralichthys olivaceus. The sequence continues at coordinate 5,136,567 of NC_091115.1, forward strand.
ATGCCCACGAGACATTTCTTCTCATTACAGTAATGTGTGCTGAGAAAACAAACAGGGAGGAGGAGCGTATTTGCTGTTATATCATAACCTTACATCGTTCAGCTCCTCATCTCGCTGCACTTTGTCTGCAGGTTGAATTTTGCAGTTTACCGTGTTTACAGCTGCTTCCCTTCATTGAATCTCTCCGTCTGTAATGGTGGATGATAACAAGGTTTGACTTTTGAGCTCCGTGTTGTAACAAGTGCTGCAGGTTTATGATTGAATTCTTCACCGACGTTAAATCTTCACGACAGACGGGATTAACCGCAGCGTGATCGGCCGCGTGGCAGAGATGTGCCCCTTTGATGCTCAGACAGTGAAACGAGATCGTGCTCGGATGCAGGGGGCGCCCAATGAGCTGATTTCGATGAGAGAAAGAGAGAGAGAGGATAGAGAGAGATGAGAGGAGGGGTGTTTTTCCTTCCCAGTGGAGGATAAAGTGATAAAGTGATGAGTGATCAGCTGGAGGAGGTGGAGAGGGAGTTATATAAGCATGTGGGATGCAAGATGTTTCACAGCGCTGGGGATACCACCCACAGGCTGTGCGTGTGTGTGTGTGTGTGTGTGTGTGTGTTTCTGGATGCATATGCGAGATGGAACACGTGTGAATAGATGCTTATGTGTTTATATATGTTTTTAAATGTTCTTCTCTAACACAAACCAGGCTATAGATCTAATTTGCTTTTTTGTGGCATTATAGTTCTAAATGATCTAATACACAGATGGATAGATGAATGATGGATGGATAGATGGATAGATGAATGATGGATGGATAGATAGGAGGGAGGGAGATTGATACATGAATGATAGAGAGAGAGGTAGAAAGAATGAAAGAAAGAATTTTTCTTTTTTTTTTTTTTAAGTTCTGTATGTCAGGAATCCCTTAAGTTCTTAATATGAACCTGCATGTGGATAAAATAAAAAACATACTTATCCTAATTAATGACTTCATCCTCTATCAGTAGAGAAACAGGTGTAGAACCGCTTGACACCACAAGAGGCTGCACTAGTGCACAACATGTACAGCAAGTGTGTCCACATACTTATGTCTACTTTTGGTGGCGGGCTGTTTTTTCATAGTGAGGCTCTTTAGCCTCAGTTAAGATTCACTTCAGACGATCTGCAGCAACAGGGGAAAACCATTTCCTGTTTAAACATGAAAGTGACCTCAGGCACAAAGCACGGCCCATACATATACGGAGGAGACATTGTTCAGCAGGTGATCTTCAGTGAACCAACCCCTCGTCACATGCATGTCAGGTTCAGATGTCTGCACACAAACTAAAAGTGTGTGTGTGTGTGAGGCGTACAGGCTGTTTTGTAATGACTGTGCAGCACTGCAGCAGTACACTGTCTCTGAAGTAGTCTCTGGGGTGATGGAGAGGTCACTAATGCACCTGAGAGAGGTCTGTGTGTGTGTGTGTGTGTGTGTGTGTGTGTGTGTGTGTGTGTGTGTGTGTGTGTGTGGAGATGGTGTAGTGAGATATTTTTGTGGAGGAACAAATTAAAGCGACATGGAAAAGGACACAGAGCGGGAGACGGAGGGAGATAAAAATCCTTAAAAATAGACTTTGTCCACTGCTTTCATGTAATGACCAGATAATCGCTACGGGCAACAGATGCTGTGGTGTCTGAGGAGACGGGAGGAGTGGCAGGGATTGTTGGAGCACTTTAAAATAGATGAATACAAGTGTGTGTCCTTTTGATGGGGCACATATGCGCTGTCCTGTTGCTGTGGGAGTAACATTCTCAAAACACCTTTTAATCCTTGCTGTCGACACTCACACACACACACACACACACAATACACCGCAGACAGAGAGCGTGTGTGTGTGTGTGTGTGTGTGTGTGTGTGTGTGTGTGTGTGTAATATACAGTTTATAATTGTTCTATGCATATTCAATTATTCATGTGACAGTTGTGACAGGTCAGTGTAAAAAAAAAAAAAAGCCTTGTATAGTAAATTGAGAATCTAAAGCCTCAAGACCTGAAATGAAAACTCATTAAATCTAAATCAGACTTAGTTTTAAATTATTCAATGAATATTAATAATTTATATGAATTCATTATTAGCAACAGTCACGTGTGCACATGTGTCAAGATTTAACCAATCACAGTCCAGTGAATGTACTGAGGCAACGAACCTTCACCTGTGCACTCACAGCGATACAGCAGAATAGAGCTGAATTCAATAGATCAGTAGTTTATCTCTGCGTAATCTCAATACAAATATACATGTGAAGGTTAGAGCTTCATAACTGAGTTTTTCCTTCCAGTTACCTTCATGTAACGTTAATGTACGAGATGGAAGATGCTCAATTCAGTTATTGACCAAAAAAAACAAAACTTGATTTGGTAAATAAAGGTGGAGTTTTAAAATATTGTTTCAATATATTATTTTTTACAGTTTTAACAGTTGATGGTAATTTTGTTTATCATATTCATATATTCATATATATCTATTTATATTTCTATCTCCATCCACCCATCCTTCTCTTTCTCTCTCCCTCTTTCTGTCTCCCCATCCCTCTCTCGTCTTTCTTTCTTTCTTTCTTCTCAGCCAGTTATAGGCTGAGCTGATGCACGCCACAATAACAGAAATGAATAAACACATGAAGGATTTTGAAGTCAGCCACAAAGATGGTGAAACTGCAGATGAACACTTCTCATGCCAAAAATCATAATGACTGTTTTTCTATGAGGCGTCATAATGAACGGACACTTGATTTACATAATATTAATTTCCCTGCAGTGCAGCGATCACTTGCAGTCGTGTCCTGTCGTTTCCACATGGGGGTGCTGTTGGTTCAGTCAGACCACCTCGGAGTCCTCAGAAAACCCAGAGAGAAGCGATTGGAAGCAGATTTCATTTAGGAAAAGTCACGTTCACGACGGCGGAGCGCAGATAGTTTCTGGCCCTCGAGGAACGTTTTCCTTTAGTTGCCGTCTGGGTCTGAGTGGAGCCTGATACCAGAGGAGGCTGTTTGTCCCTGGTTCACCTGTGTGTCCTTCAAAGTGCCGGAGGTCAGGGGATCTGGTTCTTTACTCTCTGAGTTTACAACAAAGAAAATGACTGAACTCCTTCCAAAGCAATTTATATCATGATATAATCTTTTTTGTGCTTATTCACTCTCAGTTGTAGTTGATAGTCGACAGATACTTAATCACTTTATCACACGAAGCAGCCTTGGTCCTGAGTCTCGTCCCTGAGACGAATTAGAGAAGTTTGAGGTCTTTCTTCCTTTTATTTGAAATGTTCCGAGGCTCAGTTTGCATATAAGATATTTGGTCGTCTGTAACTTGTCCCTGAAGATCTGCTTCAAATGCAAAATACCTCCAATGGCAGCAGACCTGTTGCTGCTCTGTCCGATTTCTTCTTCTTGTGTTTGAGTGTTGCAGTCGACGCTTTTCGGTCCCTGAGAAATCACATCTGTTTTACCTGCAACAAAAGGTAGCGTCTGTACCCGTGGTGGAAAAGCAAATAGGCGAACGACAGAGTTTGCGGAATTTAGAATATTTATACCAAAGTGTGTTTTCCTGAACAATATTTAAATTTATTTACAATCCTGTAAATAATCTCTTAACCTTTCACGAAGGTTCCTGACGCTCCGTCACTGACCTCAACCTGTCTGAGATATTTATCGAACAGTCAGTTGTCTGGAAAGAATATTTACAGATGTTGAACTGGAATGAAGACGTCATTCTGGTCTCTGACGTGTGACGACCTGCTGGTGTGTGTGTTTACATTGTGTGTGTGTGTGATTCACCTACAGGGCTCAACTTGTCCCTGCATTCTTCTAGTCAATACAGCCATTTCAGGAAGTACACACACACAGACACACACACAGAGACAGAGAAATGGGAATCTGTTCCGAAAACCTCAAAACGACTAACTTTGTGTGTCTGTCTGCAAAAATATGTACGAGGGGTCCAAAATAAATTGAGGACAGTCATGAGAGTTCAGCCTTTCTTCTACCACGTGTACTCTGTTGCCATGGCGGCTACTTGTTACCATAGAGACAAGAGATATGTGCACTTGGTATAAATGAATTGGAATGTGTGTGTTTGCTGGATTGTGTTTTCCTGACATTATTCCAAATACTCACTCTCTCTCTCTCTCTCTCTGTGTCTCTGTGTGTGTGTGTGTGTGTGTGTGTGTGTGTGTGTGTGTGTGTGTGTGTGTGTGTGTGTTGCTCCTGTACTTATCACCTTCCTTGTCACCTCTCCAAATGGACAGATTGTCTCACATCCCAACACCAGATGGTCCCTGCCTTCGTTAGACACTGCAGGATTAAATCCTATACATTGTACAATAGAACCTACACACACACACGCACGCACGCACACCTGCATCCACACTTCTGTTATTTAGTTCACATATTTCACGCATTCACAAGTTTTCACACCAAAAAGACGTCTGCGTGTGTATTTTATCAGATGTGCTCGTGCTGTCACACCCTCGTTTCATGTCTTGGTCTTTCATACGTGTCCCAACATGAGGATTAAGTACATTCACATGCAGTATGTGTGAAAAGGCGAGTGAGTAGTAGCTGGTGTTAATTTTAGTGTGGGTGGATTTGCCTCAGGACTGCAGTGTACTTCACGGTCTCCGCTGGCCGATATATCGCTCTCCTGCAGCCTTATTTGGCGTTTGCACTTCCTGTTGTAGCGCTCGCTGTGCAGGAGATGGTGTGGGAGGTGTCAGGAGAGAATGTGTGTGACCCCCCCCCCCCACAAAGCACATCATGAACCTGTGGCTCACTTGTTCTGTTTTAGAGTCGGAGCCGCTGCTTCACAGTCAACAGCTTCACTCCCTAACGATGGAGGATTCATTTCTCCAGAGGTGTTCGCTCACGTTCTGTGACCCAGCTCATACTTGGTGTTAACATGAATGTGAGACACACAAAGATGCATTAAGATCGTTTAAACAACAGATTGATTTATTACTGGTGCGTAAATTACATTAAAGACACGAAGGAAGAGACCTGGTGTTTATTTGCATGTCGAGCAGGGAGGTGACATCCGGTTCTAATCTTTCTAATGGCCGGTGTGAACTGATAGACACTCAGTTAGATCAATTACCAATCAGAGATTTCTTTGATTCAGCCCTCATGTTAAAGTTGGTGAAATAAGAAATAGACTAATTTGATTTCCTTTAAATCTCAACTGATTAAGAATTCAGTGGTCATGCTTTTTGTTTAACTTTAATCCCTGAAGTTTGTGTTTGTATACTTTGAAATAGTTAAATATGTGATTTTTATATATCGGTGCATCTCCTTAAAAATGTTTTTCTCAGACTTGTAATTTTACATCAGCACAGTTTTCCTCACACGTCCCCTCGAGTTTTAAAGTTCACATTCAAATCTGTGGTCGTTGTTTATCAGAGGAGGCTGTGGTGTGTCCTGAGGATCACAAACGTAGACGCTTGTCAAGACAGAAATAATCTGAATGACGTCAAACTCTGTGGGTTGGATTTCATTCATCTGACACTTGCACTCGGGCGTGTAAATATATACTCTCATAATAAGCACACGCTTAATATAAAGCACCAAACAGAAACACACACAAACGCTGGTGTTGTTGTAGCGTTGTCTTACAGTCAGCTGATAGTTCAGGTAAGAGCTTATTCTCAAAGTGTGTCTGACCTCAAACATTTTAAATCAGGTTGCTGTGGTTAAATGTTCTGCACGTATTCGTATGTTGCACAAACCGTCTGAAGGACATGAGGCCTAAAGGAACATTGACTCACTCAGATAAATGGGAGTTGGTTTGCTCTGAGCCGTTTTCTGCCAGATGTCTAAACTTGTCTGTGTCTGGAGCTGAACAAAAATATGTGAACACAATAAAGACTAATGACATGGAGTTGGAAAGTGGAGGCTGCAGTTTGGGCATCGGTGCATGTTTCACAAAGTAAGAGTCCCATTTGTTTTCTACTGAGAAACTGTGAGTTGAATTACAGTTGGAGCACGTCCAAGACTTGGATCAGCATCAATATCTCCTGGGTTGAGGGTTGCCATGGTGACGTGGAGGTTAGGGCAATGACCAACAACCGCAATGTCCTCGGTTCATCCCAGCTCGGGACGCTGCTGATCGTTTCCCGTCTTTCTCTTTTCACTTGTTTAGTAAAAATCGTCCCATTAATGTTGATCAAACAGGAATAAAACATTCTCATAGATCATTTTTTTAAAAAGATAAGCAACTGCAGCTGTGTCTTCATTCGGAGGCTGCATTTGAAGACTGTGCCTTTACTAAGGCTCCTTCACATGCAGCCAATAAAGACTCTAACGTGTGGATCCCAACCCGACCTATCCCAGGATTCATTGCGCTTCAGTGACAAACCGTTCTTCAAAGAGGCGCCGACAAGCAACAAGACGCTTCATGCTTCAACTCAACCTCACAGCTAACGTGATGTAAAAAACCAAAGGAGCATTGAAACTTTCTTGTCACAAAACAAAACAAGTTGTGGTTTTTTTGGGGGTTTGTGCGCTCGACCAATTAGTAGTCTTGTCCAATCACGAGGTTGCCAGGAAACCAGCTATTTTGGATCGACCCACGCCAGTTTCTTTTCCTCTGTTTTCAGTCTTGGTGCTAACAGCAGCATCGTATCCGTCACACAGACTTTACAATACATTCATTTGTTTGTTTGTTACATTTTTTTGTGGAAATACACATCAGTGTTTTATCGTAATGATGATTCTGCTGCTATTGAACTCTCTCAACTCAGGCAACGTACAAACACACATATTGTGAGCCTGTACAAGCCCAGTGTCTCCATAGTGATGAGATGGAGAGAAGGAGGAGGGGAAATGTAAACTGGGTAGAGAGAGAGAGAGAGAGAGAGAGCAGGCAGGGAGAGGGAGTGTGTGTAGAGAGAGAGAGAGCTCAAGCAGAGACATGTAGGAGATGTAGTCTAGCTGCCGCAAGCTGAGGGAAGAGGAGGAGCTGGTGAGCGCCTGAAATCTGCAGACGGAGTGAGTGTGAGAGAAGAGGGAGACAAAAGCTGGTGGTGGTGGTGAGGAGAGGAGAAGACAAGAGGAGTGAAGCCAGGAGAGCGTGGAGGAGAAGACAGGCAGAGGGAAGGAGAAACACTTGTCTTTGGGAGAAGAGTGTGAGGAGGAAAAAAAAAAAAAAAAAAAGACTGCAGGAGAGGAACTGACTTCTCAACCTTTCATTTGGAATAAGTCTTGGGTGGAGGTAAGTCTGTCGGGAATGGAGGAGAAGAGGGGGAGCTGTGAAACGAGAGATGGGGAAAAAAAGGGATGCGATGATGAGAGCTGATCCTTTTGTTTTCATTGCTGCTTTAGTCATGCATCTTTACAGCTGGATACTCTGCAGGGCAGTGACGGTGTGTGTGTGTGTGTGTGTGTGTGTGTGTGTGTGTGTGTGCGTGTGCGTGCGTGCAGGAGTTGGAGATGAAGGTTTTTTATGCAGGTCGTGTGTAGGTGTCTGTTCTCGGAGCTCAGTGTTGAAGAATTCATTTTGCTTTGATTCAACACAAGTTTGCTGCAGAGAAACAGAAGAAGACATATTTGAGTTTTTGTCTCTTTCCTGAAAATGAAGTTGCGTTTCTCTGATCTGGTGCTGAGGAATCTGTTCAACCTGTATTCGCATGTGTCGTCTTTGGTTTTCTTGAACATCTACTCGATCTGAGCCATCGTCCCCCCGCGTTTGTTTTCATGTACGACAAAGGTCCGATGTCCAAATCCATCCGATAAACTACAGTCCCTGTTCCAGCTTGAGTCAAGTGAAGCTGAGGGAAAAAAGCTGATCTATTACTACTACACTTAAATCCACTGAAATCCAATTGCTGCCCTAATTTGTCCCATCCTCATTTCACTTCCTCAGAGAAGATGGCGAGGGAAGTAAAATCTGGGACAAGAGAAAAAACGTAGTACGTTAAAAGAGAGATCTTTTATCAGGCGTCAAACTTTTCGTTTCCTTGTTAAGCAGCGCTACAGTGATCATCATATTATTCCACTACAGCTTCAGTTGAAAGCTTCTTACATTTATCCACCGCCGAGATGATAAGTTAATATTTCCTCGCTTGTGTGAACTTGTTTTCTGAAAAATGATGAAGGGATTGACGGCAACCGTGATTTTGCAAGACCGAAGAAGGACTGAGTGGGAATGAAGGAGGCAGGTCCCAGCAGGACTGAGGAGAAGTATTTTTCTTCTCGCAGCAGCTGAGGAGGGAACTGGACAAACACAGCGACTGAGTTGGAAATCCTGCCAGAAGCTGTTTACCTCAGACGACGCTCGATCGATCATAATCCAGCCTCCTGCTCATCGAATTGTCACCGCGGCGATAGATTCCTTGTCACTGGCCGGCGTTGTTCAGGAGGCAGCGCGGAGAAAGCAAAGCATGATGGATGATCCTGTGAAGGACGTTGTGTGGATAAAAGCTTCAAACATTTACAGTAGCCGGTGAAATGACGTCATTTTTCAGGTTTTATTATTTTATTTATTCATTTCTTCGAAGTGATTCATAGCAGTGACACTTTTATTTGACACCCCACAGTATTATAAAAAAGTGTCGACGTATTATTTGAAGTGGGTCACACGACAGGAGACGTTGACACACGGACACACGGACTGTAAATCAGTGGATCTTTTATTTTCATCGGAAACATTTGACCTTATTTCTGGGGCTGAGTAAAGACACGCATGGATCTGTGTGTAAACATGTTTGACGTGGCGTCTTTGTCTTTAACTCCACAGCTCATTGGTTTTCTGAAAACACAAAGTAGTTGTTAGGTCGAGGTTAGTTATGGAACTATCTGTCGAACCGTAGCTTGATAATATTTGACCCTTTTACATCAAAGTGTTGAAATAGTTAAATAACAAAGTCAACTTGATTTTATTCTACAATTCACATAAAAGAACCACTGATATTAGGGAGTAAAAAAATAAATCCAATGCCAATAGTGGTACAAACATAAGAATGAAATGTATGATAAATATATTAGAAATAAAATAGACAATGATTCCTTTGTTATCAAACCTGTATGAAAAGAAAATGTAAGTGAGGCTTCATAGTTTTAGTTTAAAATCACCAGATAACTAAAAATGAAAAAAAAAAAACAAGCAAAGATGTAGAACTGAATTAAGAAAATATATTTTTACTAAGTCCGCAACCTTTCCGCAAAAGTTTCATATCAAAAAAGCACGATACGGATATTTCTCTGTGAAAGACTAATGGACCGTTTTTAATCAGCTAATTGAAATAAGATAAATCATTCCTGCATTCCTCTCTCTCTCTATAAAACAACTCCATACCTGCACATTCAAGGGACTGACAGTTTATTTCAACATCTCTTCCATTCTTGTTTTGAAAAACGAGCTTCTCAGCATTTCCAATCACAAACACAGTGATAGATTGAGGAACAGTCGGAGCTACCGTCATCATACCATCGTGCACACATCAGCTCCTTCTCCTGCAACATCTCTCACTCGTGTTGGCTCTCAGCTCCATCGGGGACGGCACCGGCACATTTACTCAAGAGCTCCTCTCTTCATTCTCCGAGCTCTCCCACTACTCGGGGAGAATGGTGAAGGAGCCCGGCAGCAGGGGGCCGTCAGAAGCTGTCCCCCAGCTGCGAGTTATCAGATGCACATATGGCCGCTACAAGCCTCCGATTAACCTGATCCTGTATCTGCAGCCTGTTTTTATTTCCCCCTGCAAACACAACCTATACTGTCCCCGACACATTTCTCCGCCTCTGACCACGAGCAGCTGCTGCCGCGCACGTGTCAGCAACGTAAACATCATCGCTATGGCAACCTTACCTGTGTGATGACATCACATGAGCTGCACAGGCCACACTGAAGTCATCGACCTTCAGACCCTGCGTCGTCTCAGAAACAACTTAGTCATCTCTTTAATAATCAGTTAATAATTTCACATTTGAACGTTTGTGATTCATTCTTTCTGTGTTTGATTTAAAATCTCCTTCTGCGTTTTTACTGTTCAAACACCAAAGACGAGAGTAGGATGAAGTCTTCGAAGCACCCACGTGATATTCTCACACACACACACACACACACACACACACACACAGCGGGGGCCTGAGGAGAGCTGCAGTGTGAAAATCAGTCACATCTCACGGCTTTGAAGAATTTATCAATCCAGAAAAGAAAATCATAAACCACTTCCTCTCTCGACTCACTGAGGATTCTCTTCTAAAGCTTCTGTGTGTGTGTGTGTGTGGATGTGTCTCTCTCTCTCTCACTCTCACACACACACACACACACACACACACACACAGCCTGTGCTTCCAGTCATACTTCCAGTTCTCCTGCTGTTAATGGAGATATATCTGTCTCCATGTAGGCCGGCTTACGAACGGCCCACTCCCATTGGCCGCCTGCCTTCTCAGCAGTGTAACGAGTCATCCCATTGGTCCGTCGTTTTTTTTGACACATCACCCTTAGCTACAACTCCACTCCAGCCCTCTGGTTGCCTGGCAACCCGTGGTATCCGGTTTCCCTCCAGTGTACCCCACCCTCGCTGTGATGTAGTGTTTCTCTGTATGTGTGTGGGTTTGTTTTTTACATCTCAATGGGGACTTCAACGTGAATACACACTAACCGATTGGGACCTGTGTTGCCATGGGGACGAGATCTTAAATCCAATGTATTTTTAGGATAACGGTTAGAACGAGGTTTGGGTTGAAACGATCAGTGGTGATGGTTGAAATTAGGGTAAAGGGCTAGAGAGGAAAGTGTGTGTGTGTGTGTTTGTGTAAAATCTACTGTGTCCAGGCAAATCAATACTAATCTTGCCCCACACGTTACTGGAGGGAATAAGTGAAGGTGGCCGACTGTGATGAAGGGTGAAAGGTTAGAGAAACGTCAATAATCAGTGTTTTATTATTTAGCATTATTTTATCTCCGAGGGCAGATTTGGTGCGACAGGTTGAGGAAGGGTCATGATCTCTTAAGAGATAAATATCTTGCTCAAACCATTTGGATATTCTCCACTGGTCACTTGTGTCGACATTTCTTCAGCCCGAGCTCTCAACCAAAGTCTTTATGCTAAGCTAACTGACTGCTGGCTCCAGTTACATAGGAAACCAGGAAAAGAAACAGTGTATTTCCCAAAATACCAAACCACTGCTTTTAAAAAAAAATGTCAGAATTCGCATTCATTCATTTTAGAATATTTATTGAATGTGGTGGAGGAAACTAAACCTCATGGAACCTATTTTCATTCAATTTACTTTGTTTTTCCAAGAAACACAGTCTTGAAATAAAATCAGATTCATGACCACGAAGTCTTGGAAGCTCCAGCTCTGTGTTTCTCACTGTGGTCGCCGGCCACAGTTGAATTTCTCTACCACAGTGTCATAATGACCTGAAGATATTTTTCATTTCTCACAGTGTTTCCCGTACATCAACAAATTTGTGGCGGCCATAATAGCGTCATTGACCACCAGCTGTCAAGATTTCAATCCTAGTCTGTCTCGACCACTTATGTGCAAGTACATAACCTAATTCTTAAAGCGTTAATTCAAATCCAGTGAGTTTGTTTCCTATATTCTAGACTTTATCAAGAGCTGCTGTGGCAGGAAGGGATCAATGAAGCTGATGGAGAGAGAATAACACTGACCTGAGAAACATTTCAAATCTGTAACTCTGCTTTTAAACATTTAATTTTAAGTTTTGAGTCTAAATGCTTTCATTATCTATGCAGCTTATCCTTTAATGGTTCCGAGGGGGCCGCAGCCAATCCCAGCTGTCGTTGGGCGAGAGGTGGGGTATCGTAGGGCCGACATAAGCTGCTTTCAGACTGCACAGATCTCTGGAGGGACTGTGAGAATGTTCGAGTTTCTCCTGCCAGACCCAGAAACTCAGGAAACAAACAATAGATCCTCTGGAGGATTTATCCTGAGTGAGACGGACAGAACTCCTCCGGAGAGCGTTTGGTGATAAGAGCCGGCTGCACCACCTCTCACCTGAATCCTGCAGAGGTTTCTGGGTTGTGTCTGAGCGGAGAATCTCCAGCGGTAACAATCAGAGAGTTCAGACATAGAGAAACAACCATTCACAAATACAGAGTCTGTTGTGAAAGTAGTTTGAATCTCATTGAATACAAAGTCCCTGAATAAGTGTAGAGGACGTGACTCCTGCGTCCTCGATGGCAGCGTCTCCTGCATCTCACCCCCCCGAGGATGCCGGGTATGTGCTGATCAATATGACCATTGAGTTGGACTGTAATGTATTCTGACCCAGGCCGTTTAAGTAACCTCACTCCAGTGATTCCTAGCTGTGGAAAAATCAATCCAGGTTTCTCTGAAGTGTCCGTGGGGGCGGGTGGTGCCGGACCCCGATCGCACCATTAGCAGACGACGCCCGAGGGGCCTTCGGGGGGTCTGTTGATATCGCAGAGGTCACGCCCTCATCGTCTGCAGAGGGAGAGGTGATCGGTCATATTGACACGAGCCTGGAGACGGTAGATACACGAGGAGAGAGCCAACAAACAAAAGAGGGACCAATCACACGCCGTTGCTAAGGCTGAACAGAAGAAAAGTCTTTTCACTGCGGCGCGTCGTCTTTCATTAGGCCGAATCACTAACACACTATTTATTTTTATTCTCTCCCTCTTTCATCGGGATATAGCAAGAGGGGAGCAGAGTGGAAATAAGGACAGAGGAGAGACGTGTGAGAGCAGATGACGAGCAGGAAGTTCAGGTCAGGGGAATATGGACGGAGAGCGAACAGGAAGGGGAAGGAAACGGGATGTGAGGGATATTTTAACGAGTCGCCGTCGATTAAACAGAAGCACAGAGATTAATGAAAGTGTTTTCACCCCTGTTCCGTCTCCATCGTTAAAACTGTGCGCCAGCCGGAGCACAGACAGTGACCGGACCGTCGCTTCCCTCGCTGGGTTTCATGCTCCAGTGACCCGACCAGCCTCCAGTCTCCCGTCTCCCCTCCAGTAGGAGGCAGAGAAAGGGCTTTTTGTCCCCAGTGTCCTGACTGAGGGAGGTCGTAGTGAATGTCCTCAATCACAGACGCTCTCCACACAAACCTTATTATTATTATTATTGCAGCGGCTGTTGAATCATTATTTGGTTTCTCTTCTTAATTTAGAGCTGGTCATTTTCTGTGAAGTTTAAAGAAGTGATTCAACAGAAACAACTCTTCTGGGAGATGTTTTGCTTTTCACGAATCAAAACATCAAATTGAATAACTCGAGGGGGGGGGGGTTGACGTGACGAACGGTAAAAAGAATCAGATCGTCATTTTTTACAGTTTAATTCTCGTATTGAAGTGACAGCGGGCTTCAGAGAGGAGATGGCCCGGAGAAAGCTCAGCTCCGTGTGGCGGCTAATCCGTTAATCAAGCCCGCTCAGTCCGGGCTAACAGGACGGTTAAATGGATTAGTGCATTGATTGGCACACACGCAGCAGCACGTCCACACACTGGAGGCAAACAGTTCCACAAATCACTTCACACTGCTGCGCTCAAATCAAGACCGGAGGATGAGACAGCGTCATTGAATAATCTGCTCTGTGATACGGACCAGACGCAGAGAGGAAGACAAGTTTACACACATTTTACTACGTCTTATTCCACCAATGGAAACTGAGGTTATGTTTTCAGGACCATTTGTTTGTCTCTCAAAACAGACTGAACTGATTTCCATAGTATTTAGTTGTGAGTTGGGACATGACCCAAAGAAGAAGAATCCATTTAACTTTGAAGCAGATTTAAGGAGGGGGGGGGGGTTCTCCAGGCGCCTTTCTAGCTACATCTATTTTTAATGCGATGAGCGTGATGCGGAAATACACGGAAAAGCTTTGTGCTTCTCAAGGAGGGGAAGATGCTGTTCATTCTTCTGGTTGAGCAGGTTGTGTTAAATAGATGTTTCTGTGGTTTGATGCTGAAACGCTCGTCACAAACTGGGTCAGCAAACATGACGGGAGTAAAGAATGTGTTTTAAAATTATACTAAAGACAAACAACTTATTTCGACTAAAGGTAAATGATGAGGTGTGGAAATCAGCAGGAATGATGATGGTGCTAGAAGTATTCTCTGGATCAGGTGAACTACCTGAGGACCCAGTTGGTCGTGTTTATCTCAGTCCTGCGAGGACCACGGCTTGTTTCTTTTTTCAGACTTTATTTATCGATGCTATCAGCACATGAGGAGGATTTCAACAAATGAGACGAAAAGCGTTCCAGAAACTACCCAGTGGTGTTTGTTGTAAAAGAGAGTCTGTGGTCGTCCGGGGTCTGAAACTCCACATCACAGTGAAAATAACACTAATACACTAATATGATCAGAAAATATAAGAAGGATGCTCCGGGTTCATGCTGCGTTAGCTCTGCTGCTATGAATATCATTTAAATTCAGATGGGATGATGAAGTGAAGCATCAGAGAGTGAAATATGTTTCACAATAATTGAATCTTCTCACCGGGCTGAGAAGCAGCTGTTTGAGCTGCTGGTGCACATGTGAGTACACGTCCATGTGCAGGTTTGTGTATAGATATACAGTTTGCGTGTATATATATTTTTTGGATGAGTGAGTGTGGGTGACTGCTGCTGCGGCTCAGTGTTGCCATGGTGATGGTTGAACTTCAGGCTGAGGTTGAGGCTTCTACTGTAGTTGAAGCAGATGCTGTTACATAAAGTGAAACACACTGATGCACACACAGTTCCGCACTGTGCTTTTAATGGTGTAAGTGTGTGTGTATATATATATTTGTATATGTGATGACACAACAGTGTGAGGACCGGTGTTACGCCATCGCTCCTCAGGAGGATATTTCAAAACCTTTTCTACAAGCAACGAAATATCCACAAAATTTAGAGTCATGGAATCTCATTTTTTCTTTTAATGGTTGAAATAAATAAGTTTGAATCTGGAATTGTTCAGATTATTGATTCATCTGCCAATTTCCTCAATGAACCAAATGTTTAATAAGTTTAAATAGAGGAAATCAGAGCCTGACAGAGTTTTAAGGGTCGACGCTGATATTAGAGCAGGCAAAATATTATTATACCAAATGGCCGACATAAATATGTTTAATAAATTGACAATGATTCCTAAGATGTTATGAAGCTCTTATGACAAAGAAATGTGATTGAGGCTTGATATTTGAATATTTAACCAGAAACTTAATTATATAAAAATACAAATACAAAAAAAATAATATATATAATAAATAATAATTAAAAAAATAATATAAATGCCCAAAACATAAAAAAAGATTAAATCACATGATCTTAATGCACCAAACTCAGCGAGTTGCCGATGTCGTCTCTTTAGTCGAAGACACAGAAGCAGAGAAGCTGTAGTGTCTCTGATATTTTGTGTCCATAAAGAAAGAGAGAGAGAGAGAGAGAGAGAGAGAGAGAGAGGGGGACTGTGGAATCCAGAGAGGAGGAGCAGGAGGAGAGACGAGTGAGTAAAAAGTGTTGGAGGGAGCAGGGGGTGGTCGTAATACGCCAATTAGTTTCACTAGCTGCTAGTCCCAGCTCCGCTCCGTTTCCCTTTGATCCGTCTAAATTTAACAATTAAGATACATTGTCTCCGAGCAGAGCAGGAAGTAGTTTAACCCGTTAATGGCTAACATCCAAAGTCTCGTTTTTTGTCATTGTTTATTGCATGAAATGAAGTGAAAACATTAAACGAGTGGAAGCGTTGGACATTTTTGTGCTTACTTGACAGATTCCACCTGAGTTGTTTCCATGCATTTTGCATATATACTCAATTCATCATGCATGGGATTGTTTTATTTATGTTGCGTTCAGGTTTATCTGCACATAAAACCCAAGCATGTGCATCCAGCACCACTCCTCTCTGTGTTTCCTCCAGCAGATGTAGGGCAGTAATTAGTGCAGCAGATGATGAAGTGTTTGTGTGTGTGTTGTGTGTTTGCGCTGACTCAAAGCAAGACTATCGAGAGAATCATTAGACTCGCAGCAAGGCCTCGCATCCAGGCTAATTACCACCTTTTTGCCCAGAAGACGCACACAAACACACAAAGGTCCTCTCACGCTCCAGAGGAGAGGGGCAGCTCCGTCAGGCCAGGCAGTGGTGTGTTGTACGCTGACGCTCTGGTGACATCGCTGCAGAATTCCTCCTATGTGCTGCAGCTTGTCTCTCTAGAAAACGCAGTAACTGGCACAGTCAGCGGACGCCTGGTGACCAGAGAAAGAATGAATTCTTTCACTGGAGTCCTCAGTGTGTTCCTGCTTGTGTAATGAGCTCCTGGGCACAATCAATAGACTGTTACCAATTTGCCACATTCTCATTTTGTTGAGTTTGTATTTTACAGCTATGAGTGGAAAAAAAAAACTCTCAGTAAACCCCTCGGGAACAATGTTTTATCAGAAAATTACCTTTGGAAAAAACTGCATTTACTCGGTTGTTATTGGGATTCGTGATTTTCATCACTCAGAGTTTGTTTATAGGACCAGTATGACAATTTAAAAATGTGCTAATTCACTTTCTTGCTGAGAGATGTAAAAATGAAGAGAGCTTTCGTGTCTGTACACAGAATATGGAGCATGGAGCTGAGTTTGCACAAAGACCGGAGGAAACTGTCTAAAGCTGAACTTGAGTTTATGAACGTTTCTGTTAGAGTTTTCATTACGGAGCGTCCACATGACTCTGGAGTTCAGAAATGTTTCATTTAAAAACTCCAGGGCTACGTTTTAGTCTGGATGGGCACAAAATGAAATTGATGTCGTAGACTCTCACAACCTTGTCTGGCTGCTAACACAAACTCTGCATTTAACAAACATACAACTGCTTACATGTGTGGGAGACGAGCAGCGGCACATGTATGTGAGTGGTCATGTGATATGTGTATTCGGGTGTGTTAGTACGGACAGGGATTCAAACAGTGTGAACATTTTAGTTTTAGGAACGGCAGATCTTTTTTATTCCTAGATTTTAACGTTGAGTGTTTTTCTCCTCAGCGACACAGTCAGAGTCTCGTGTCAAGTTTGACTTGAGTCCAAGGCTCCAGCTCTGATTAACACTGATGCTTTGCTGTGTCAGGAGATATCGATTTCTTTTTGATTTAGATGAAATAAAAGAGCAAAATGAGCATAAATCAATTGAGTGAGTGTTTCTGTAACGACCTGAGCCTCCGTGTGTGGATGTGTGTCATACAGGTCACTTTATACCGCTGAACGCTTTATTTAATTATTGTGCAGAGAACACAGAAAGTAGCCACGTTGTTCATTTTAAACAATATATAGTAGTAAAGTAGTGTTTAATTAATTTTGCCTGATTAAATGCCGATTATCATTTTCACACAATCGATGTAGAATAAGCTACGTGTCGTTTAACTGTCGTCTTGTATCTGTGTGTTTGCTCAGGTGTTGAAGATCAGTCTCATCGGACACAGAAAACGCATCTTGGCCTCGTTGGGGGACCGGCTACACGAAGACACCCCACAAAAACCTCCGCGGGCCATCTCCCTCAGGGTGAGTGCGTCTCGGTGAGCAGGATGTTGTATGAACCACGATGACATCCAGCAGCATCTCAACCAACACAGACTCAAGTTATCGTCGCAGATATTTCTCGGATTTCCCAACTCTCTCAGGCAGGCACAAAATGGCCGACCCACTGCAGTTTCCTCTCTGCCATTTTTTCCAGGATACTAATCACAAGGAGCAGGTTTCCCTCTCCCGTCAGTGCTGCGCTATAATGTGCCACTTGATAGTCTTTTTGCTGATCAGCCAAGTGAATCAAATGTGTCTGACTGGTGGATTCAGCTTATTTCAGTTTGCCCAGATTTGTCCACTGTGTCCGTCTGAGGATTCCAGTTATGTATTGAGCCAGAAAATAAGCAAAGCGTCGGAGACATTATACTCAAGTAGACTTTGAGCAGCATTGTTTTGCAGTTTCACTTTTCAAGATTGTTTTTTATTATGGATCAGTCACTTGTATTTTCATTGTTGTGGACAAAAAATGCTAGAAACTATTGAGTAGTACAGTAAGGCACCCAGAACATCATAGTTTAATAAGGCATCAAACTCCACATGTCATCATACAGTATGGCCAGTAAGGTGTCCAGTAATGTTTAATATAGTAACACGTCCAAAATAAGAAATTGTACGAAATGTGATGAAAACTTAATAGTATTGTATTGTAATTGGAAAAAATACATGATTTTACTGAAGTGCTGAGTCCAGGGTAAAACGATGTGGCAGCGTTTCCTTTCAGTGAGTGAGCTCAGGGCTGTTTACTCAGTAATACAGTACAAACAGCAGCGGACAGCTGAGTGCATTAGGGCAAAATGGTTGAGTGAACAGAACGCGGCTCAGGATGAGGACTGAGGAGAGAAGATGTTAACGCTTCAGCTTCCACAAAAAACATCAAGAAAGGAATAAGAGAAAACCTCTGTAATCAACTGAGAGTCAAACTTCTCCCAAGAGAAATCAGTGACCTTCTAATGTGTAAGACCATTACACCATTAAAACATATGAAAGTCCTAATTCTTTTGGGAAATTTAGACTCTGCTCGCCAATAAAAATCTGTTCAATGAACATCCTTTTCCACTTAAAGCATCAGCCCGATGCTTTTGCTTAAAGTGACTTAACGCGGACGAGGAAAAGCTTCGGTGCTGTGTTTAAAGACACTGATGGTCCCACTGAGACCGTCTGGAGACAGGACAGACTTTGCCTCGGAGCAAAACAATTTCAGGCACTGGTACACAGCGGCAACACTGCATCTGAAAAAATGTCACGGTGTACAGTGAATGCAATTGCCCTACTTATTGTACTTGCAGCGGTGACACAGCACATTATGAAATGATGAATGAACCCTCTCTTTCTTTCCGATCCTCTTCTCTCTCTTGTGTCCCAGGAGCCCGGCGGGAACCACACTCCTCCCCAGCTCAGCCCGTCGGTGGGCCAGGCGGCATACACGGCGGGGGTCCCGGGCGGATCTCTAGACGTGCAGCACCTCATCATGCAGGCGGACGCCCGGCGCAGACAGCGCAGCAACGACAACTACTTCGAGGACGTGCCGCGATCCAAGCTGGAACGACAGATGGCCCAAGTCAGCATGGTGAGGAAGGGGGGAGGGGATGGAGGGATGAATGGAGAGAGGACAGTATGAATGGTCATACAGACATACACCTGGCTGGATGAATTGTCATATATACATATTTACTGATAATACATTCAGTACAATGACCAAAAGTAGAAATAAACTGATCCCACGAACAAAGTACCAAACTTTCCTCTTTAATCTAACTTTATAAAAGACGATGGATTAAAGTCAGATTTTTAATAAATATTCTTTCAAGGATTATTCTAGATTATTACAATTCATTTATTTATAGTTTGTCAGTGGAATATATTTAATTCAAATGTAATAATCTCAGTAATTCAATGCTGCTTTCAAACATGCACTGAACTCCGGACATTCTCCTGAAATGTATCCCTGACGCTTTGATGAAAAACCACAGTTCAGTGGTAAAGTGCAGTGATTATTTTGGCTTGCTTACAAATGCTTGAATCTACTGCCGGAGGAAATAAATGTTTATGTCCGACAGTCTGTCTCTAAATACTCGCACACTGGTCGTCATCGGCGATAAAAAAAAACCTTTTCAACTTTTTCATCAATCAAATTCTTCATAGTTGTGCATAGACAGGAAACTTTCCCAAACAAGCATCTCAACTCTCCAGCCAATTTTATTCTCATCCTAATGCAAAATTACAAATGTACAACCTCCAATCAACAGCAGCACAACGACTCACACACACACACACACACACACACACACACACACACACACACACACACACACACACATCTGATGCAGCAGCTGTGTTTTGATTCAATATGATTAGGGTCTTTTTGTGTCTCTGTGTGAGTCACAGAGCTTATCAGCGCAGATTATCACACACTTATGGTGATCCTGCTGCATCTCTCAAGTGTGTGTGTGTGTGTGTCTGTGTCACAGTGTTTCCCCCTGTTCCCAGATACACAGCCACACTGAAGTGGCTCTGATGACTCAGCTTTGTCAGAACAGAGAAATAACTATTACTTTCATTCCCCTTCTTCTCTGACTGTCAACACGCCGGCTCTTCCTTTTTCTTTTTTTAGAAAACAGAGCCCGAGAGAGCAAAACACATTGTCTGACTCAGAGGAGACGTATTCTGCTCATATCCAGGGTCATTTTTAAA
Source organism: Paralichthys olivaceus (assembly GCF_024713975.1). Classification (NCBI taxonomy): domain Eukaryota; kingdom Metazoa; phylum Chordata; class Actinopteri; order Pleuronectiformes; family Paralichthyidae; genus Paralichthys; species Paralichthys olivaceus. The sequence continues at coordinate 5,156,765 of NC_091115.1, forward strand.
ATTTGGGTTATCACTTGAAAAGATGTAGTTGCTCTAGTATCCTGAAACCTTTGGTTTTACCCCGTCTCTTTAAAGTGTGTGGGGAAAAACGGGTGTGTTATTGAAAATCTGGTGGAGTTTAGCAAAGATTTGGCTGATGCCCATTTTCTAAATACTTATCCCCAAGCTGTTTATCTGACATATTTTCATCCGACTCTAAGGTCTCACCTCAAAGTCCCTCACCAACTCTCTGAAGGGATTAGAAACACAAGCAATCAGATGTGGGCTGACGCACAAACATGCAGTCTTTGGTACAGCATGCGTGCATACCTCCTCACACAAAGCCATCTGGTTTCATTTACCAAAGAATGAAAGACCATAAAACAAACTTAATTGTTATCCACAGATATTTAAGAGGTATGCAGATAGGATTTAGGTATTTCCTTTGTTTGAAAAGTCGAAAAGCTTGCTGGGTGAAAGAGCGGTGAGCCGCAGCAAAGAGTCTTACAGGAACATTTAAAGGCCGAGCATAATTCATCCACATTTAATTTCCTCTTGATGTTATTTGAAGCTTGTCTCTTTGAAGACATGTTCAGTGAGGAAAGCTGTCACATTATGAACTTCAACTCAGGCCAACAAGTTGTGTCAATATTAGATACTTAACACGAGCCCACATGTCAAGTCCCGGCCTTTTAATCTTGTGTGGTTTAGCTTGCGTCCTAACGTGCGGTTGGTTGTTGTTTCAGGCGGGCGAGTGGTGCGAGCCAATCACGTTGCGTCCACCAAATGAGGCCACCTCGTCCACCCCAGTGCAGTACTGGCAGCATCATCCCGAGAAGCTCATCTTTCAGTCCTGCGACTATGAGGCCTACGTGAGTCCAACTCCTTCACTTCTCTTTTATATCTATGATGTGTTTGTTAAAATATCAATTACTTTATGACACTATAATTATTAATCACAATCATCCTTCAATCATTGTAACTCACACACTGAAGGCAACAGTATTTACACCAATGACCCTCAGCTCTCTGTCAACACTGCACTTAGTCATTCTCAGCACTTTGGTATATTTAGACCTTTGCCAGTTACATAAGGGATGTTATATATGTATGTTACCATGACTACAGCCTCACCCCCTTTGATTGGTTACACGCTCGGCAGCTCAACTTCAATGATCAGTTACTCAGAGCTGCAGAAACGTAACCTGAGATACTATTGGCTCTCAGAAACACGGAGACATGCAGATTCTTATTGGTTCTGGTTGGTATGAGTTGGATAATTAAGCAAGAGGGAAAAGTTGACTGCAGGAAGATGAAATTTCAAGTTTGTACTAACAGCACAACGAGAGGAGAAATTAAAAGGGAAGAGACACAATCCCCTCATCTTTGTTTTCTCACATCTGAAGAGTGATAGCATCAGCTTGGACCGCTGGGGTTCTTCCAGCACAACTATACAGGCACCATGTTTGAGGTAGAAAGGAGAGCGAGCCACCAAGGGAAAATAAGGACGGAGCCACTTATGACGAAGCCTCCAACACTCGCTGTCCCAGGACAACGGGCTCCAGAAAGCTCCGAAAGTGAGATAAATGAGCAGGAGCCAGAACGGAGCGGGAGGCCGAGCGCTCAGTGTGAATATTGGCAAGCTGACGCAAGACGGAGAGAGTGAGGGAGAATAAATGAGATGGATGAGACACTGATGAGAGGCAGAGAGGAAAGAGAAGACTGGATTGTGTTGGTGTTAATAGAGAGAAGAGGGTGGTAATAAGCCAAAAGGACAGAATAAAGGATGTACCAGCACCGCTCTCATTTTCATCTCAGCCTCACATGATGCTGTAACTTTATTTTGTCAGGTTTACAACTAGAGTTAGAAAATATTACCTGAAGTTATTTCAAACTTCATTTCCAGTAAAAGGATGCAGGGAATCTAACATCAGCCAAAGTCACCTCAACGTTGTGCTCCGTCATATTAACGTAGAGAAAGTGAATTAACCTCTTTTTTTGGGCTGGTGTCATTTCTTTTTCCGAACTATAAAGAATGATGCTTTTTTTTTTAACAGGATAAGAATCAAATGTATTTCTAATCAAGAGAGAGATAAATCCAGTGAGGTCAACGTTCAAATCCTGATACTTGATTTTGTCGTCATTGACGAGGGTGATAAAAGAGATGAGATAAAAGAGGCTGTAAATATTTCTCCTCTAATTCACTAAAAGCCTCGTTAGAATCCCACTTCAGGAATAAGGCTGGACGGGCGGAGGGAGGTGGTGAATGTCACACCCATTAGGTGCTCTAATGTCGACATAAACATTGTCCCTGTAAAACACTCACTATTAGCAGCTTCTTTATTAAATCACATGCTACGTTGTTAGAGGCTGAACCTGACCGCAGAGTCGTGTCCAAGCAGAAGGTGTTAATGTTCCTCCAGGAGACTCAAGGTTAAACTAATCACTGTGTGTGTGTCTGTGCATTTAAACACATTGTAAACAAGGTGTTTATAAATTATCTGCAATATCAGAAACAATTATTCATACTGTTAAGATAAAGATTGATTGGTTGGTTTGTTTCATGTCAAACCAACATGCTGACATCACAACGGGGGGGCAGCAATATGAAGTCTATGGTTCGGTGCAAAGACAGAATAAAGAGGAGTCGTATTAAAGGTAGAATAGTAGGACATCCTTATAAAAGTGTCTATAGACTGAGGTGAGGTGAGTGGATCTAGGACAACTGGTGCTGGTGGATATCAGGAGAGACGTTGCTGCTTAAAAAAGCTGTCACCTGTCAGCAGCGGTGCTTCAGTGTCCTTCTCTACAACAGTTCGTTTGACATTCAGCTGCAGCATTGCTCGCTGATCATTAGCCAGTGACGCTAAGACCGTTTCATCATGATCCACCACTGCTAGAAGCTGTGGCAGCCGATCATTTCCATTTAAACTCATTTGGAGAACTGAATGTTGGTGGGATACGTCTCTGAGAGGACACAGGCTCAGCTTCAGTTCAGAGATCAGCATCGATATAAATCTGTGAACCAAACCCCGGGTGAATCAGTTACAGAGTAAAGAAAACTTCTCAAACTTGTTCCCTGGAACTGAACTGAAAGTTGAAAGTTGAAAGTTGCTGAGTTGTATGGATATAAACAGACACTGAGGTACATCTACACACCCTGTGTATTTATAATCATGTTTGTGTTTTCCACAGTACCTGGGCTCCATGTTGGTGAAGGAGCTGAGAGGGACGGAGTCCACACAAGATGCTTGTGCCAAAATGAGGGTAAAGCACATATAACTTCTGCTGCTGCTGTGACAGACTTTATTGAAGTCCTGTGGGATAATTCTATTTATTACAACGTCGGTTATATTCTTCGTAGATTTGGCCATCTGGTGTTGTTGGTACTATTATTACTTCACTTCTCAGGTTGACTGCTGACATCTGGCAACACAACCAAAAAAAAGAAGAAGTTTTATTAAATTATGATCCTTTATTTTCAGTATTTTCAAGTCAAACCCTTTCTAGCACCTGGCTAAAAAAAACCTTCCTGGACCTTTAAATCTGGGACACAGTCCCACAGTCTGAGCGCCATCACACTTGCTAGAATTTAAACAAACTTAAAATGTCATGACTGTGGATTAAGTGAATTGGGGGATTTATTTTTAATATCCTTACCTGGGAGGCTCCATTCCCCTTCATCATCATTTTACTTGAAATCACCTTATCTCCTTCTCTTGAATTGTATTGTTCAGCTTCTCACTCTTTACTTGCCCTCCTCCATCTCTCACTTTGGCTGTCTCTTTAGATCCATGTCTTCTCTTCCAGCTTCCTTCTTAATTCTTGTGTGTCTCACTGAAACATTGACTCCTTCTCTCCTCTGGCCCTCAGTTCATATCTCTCATTTTCATCCCGAGCTGCTGCAGTGTGAAGATAAACTGTAATATTCCTGAGCAAAGCCTCCTCTTCCTCCCCTCCTCCCTCTTCTGTCTCCATATTTATGTTGCCACATCAGAGGGCCTCTTTCATTCTTTCACCAAGGTTGTGTAATTAAGTGAAATTCACATGATATATTTCCGGCATGTTTTACGGTGTGAACCTGTTTTCAGCTTTCACCTGCTCGCCCCTGTTCCCAGCTTTGCCGCTTTCATCTGTCACTCTTTGCCTCCGCTGTTGCGGATGTTTAAATCCCAACTTCACAGCCCCTGGCTGCCAGCGAAGCCGGGCGGCGCTGCCTTTGTCAGCTTTTCGGCACTACCTGATTCTGACAGGGCCGAAACTGCAGCAGCAACACACTGCGAGAAGGAAGGAGAGAACAGAACAAAGACATGACACAGATACGAAGCAGAGGAGCGAGTCGATTCGACAGGAGGAGAAAGGGAAGACAGAGTATGATAGAAATGTGGATACTCAGAGATGGAGATGACAGGCGAAAGATTGTGGGAAAGGGACTCATCTCACATCTATTTCTTTGAATATATTAAAGCTTGTGGCAGGTAGAACGACAGCGAGGAGGTGATGCTGACAGGGCTGTAAATCACACGTTGCTCCGCAGCTCCTCACTGCATAATGACTGACTTCAAATGTAGGTAATAGAGACGCGTTAAAGAGCCAGTATGTAATTAAAAGGAATGAGTGGAGATATGCGATATCTGATTATTGGATTTGTAGAGCTGCAGCCGATTGGACTTTAAAAATTTAATCCAGGAGCTGTTGATTTTTTTATGAGGCTGAAAACAACCCTCGATCTTTGGGGATGATTTGAATTAACTGGTAATTGAGTGAATGTTGATTCAGCTCATTTACTTCAAGCTTCTTTTATTCATTCAACTTTCGCATGCTTGTAGACCTGAGGCAGCTTCTAACACATGGATTAAGTGTTGTATAAAACTAAAAGGTTATTTAATTCAGTGGAGATTTCACCGACTGAAATTCATTAAGTTGGGACTGGTTTTTATTTTTAGTGGATTGTAAAAAGCTAAATCCTGTAACTGATTTCTGTTTTCGTCATATACGTGTGAAATCTGTCAAAAGTAATTTCTGCCTCTCTCCTCTTTCTGTCTCTCTCTCTCTCTCTTTTATTATGTGCGCACTCCAAGAAGTCGACAGAACAGATGAAGAAAGTGCCGACCATCGTACTCTCCGTGTCCTACAAAGGAGTGAAGTTCATCGACGCCACAAATAAGGTGACACTCACTTTGTGCGACGCCCACTAAATAACTCATTAAAGGTTCGGCTTTTGAACGTGAACATTAGTGACATCAGGGGGTGTCAGGTCTGGCTGGGATCACAGCACTGATTACTGCTGCTGCCTGGCAGATTAAAACATTTATGGGGTGTGAATGAAAGCCAAAACAAAATCAGGTTATAATCAGTAATGTGTAAATGAATGTGAACAATCAACTACTAGTCCAATAAATCCTTACTGGGATTTTAATAAGGTGAATAAACAAATTTTAAGTGTTTAATAAGCACTGTTCCACTCTCTTCCTGATACCACAACCAATGTGACACTAGTTAATTTAAAACCAAACAACTTATATAATGTATTTTAACATCTCTAAACAACTAACTAACTAACTAACTAACTGGCTCAGGCTAAACCTTTTGAAAAACAACTACATACAAAGAATGAATTAGCTTCTTTCATTATCTAGTTTGATAATAACTGAAAAACAACCTAAACTTCTACTTCCATTAAATATAGAGATGTTTTATAAGATTGATAGTGTTTTAATGAGACATACTAGTACAACCCCTGAAGTCTTGTGTATGGTCCATGTGATTGTTTTACTTTCCAGTGTGAAATATTAATTGGATCAATGGAGACGATCTGAATCTTTCTTCCTCTTGTAGAATATCATTGCAGAGCATGAGATCCGTAACATCTCGTGTGCGGCTCAGGATCCAGAGGATCTGTCTACGTTCGCCTACATTACCAAAGACCTCAAGTCCAGTCACCACTACTGCCACGTCTTCACTGCTTTTGATGTGGTCCGTACCGACACTGTGCTTTTGAGTTTACAGACAAATTTCAAATTCATTAAGTTTGTCATATTCTTATCCCTGTTTACTTTTGCCTCCTCTTGACAGAACCTGGCTTATGAGATCATCCTGACGCTCGGCCAGGCCTTCGAGGTGGCCTACCAGCTGGCTCTGCAGGCCAGGAAGAGTGGCCACGGGTCGTCCACGCTGCCCGAGAGCTTCGACAGCAAGCCCAACAAACCTGTTCCCAAACCCCGCGTCAACATCCGCAAATCTGTAAGCATCACTGCCACACAGCCACTCAAATATCTGAAGGGAAAATCCATCCAAAAGTAAAATTCACATCAGCAAATCCAGGTGGTTTTGATAGTCTGGAGCTGGATCTCTTTTTTATCACCAACTTATTGTTATGAAGAATATATTTTCTGATGGATTTTCACCTTCATTTAACTGCTCAACTCTAAACTCTTGGATTAAAATTTAGCTTTTCTTTTTCTGCTTCAAACTAATCCTAACCAGCATCCATTCTCCACTGGAATCTGTCCATAAATTCATCCCCCTCCTCTGATTCGTCACAGTCGCTCATCCCTGCTCATTCACATCATTCTCAACTCTGTCTGGTTTGCTGGGATTATCCTCAGATGCTTGAGTTTTGTATGAGTGAGTCTTGGCCCAGGAGACTGTGGCAGTGTAGTAATGTAGGTGTGTATCTGATCTGTTGAGTGTCTCTTCGGACTTTACACATGGGGCTGATAGATGATGCCTGTTTGCATGTGTGTGAGTTTTTATGTAAGAAGATAAATAATCGTCATGTGGAAGATTCCGCAGCCTTGTTTGGAAAATGAATTTATTGACAGTTAAATTCATCAGATCAACAATAATGTGGTTTGTAGGAGTTTCTTTCAGTGACGTCAGTGTAAGTTATCAGCAGAGTCACACTTTACAGTTCAGTTTGTTTGGTTGCTTCAAGATGATTAAGAGGTGAAGCATTTTTACTGTATTTGAGTGCTAAATGTAGAATTTTGGGTTAGTTGCCTTGATATATATATTTTTAAATAATTCTAGAATGAAACTTTAATACATCCTCTAACCTTTTTTCTACAAACCCTGTTTTCTTTTAATTTAACTTCTAAAATACATGTTCAATTTATTTCTTTACTTGTGAAACATTCGTAAAGTAGACTTATTGAAAACTGAAAAGTAACTTACACTTTCTGAGTATGAAACCTATGTTATCCACAATCAAAACATATGACAGCGTACCTTTAACTTATAATTTTAACAAAGACTTTATAAAGATGGACAACGTGACAGCTCCCCGAAATCTGAGGCCAAAGTCATCTTGATTACCACAAACTATTATATGCAGTCTATGGTCAATATACCAATAAAATATTACTGCTCACCCAGCACTAGCTTGTGATATCAGATAGACGTCTCTCCCACATTCTATCATGAATTTGTGTCTATTTGTGCAGCAGCAATTGTTTTTTCTTCCAAAGCGTCACAGAGTCTATCTGCAAACCTGTCAACCTTCCATTAACCCCGACAGAACTTTAAAATAGTCACGCTAACCCACTCTGTCTGCACACACTTCCCTCCTCCACTGACACGCATCGGCTGGCACAGCAGCACATTTGTCCAAAGGGACCTGGTGTAGAGTTACGGTGGCGGCTATTATCAGCGTTGTCTGGACCATTTACAAACTGTGAGTCATGGAAGAAAGAGATGGTGATAGGGGAGAATCGGTGTTGGATGAATGGTCTCACTTTCTATAGTTGGAGCAAGTGAGGAGACATGCAGTGTTTGTGTGTGTTCACTCTACCCCTGTGCCTTGTGTGTGTGTCTTTGCAAAGCTTGTGTGTGGTCCTGTGCCTACGGAGATGATGGACGATGGCATGTGTACATCTGCTGACTCGGCTACAGTTACATTAACTATTAATTACCGTTTCCTCTGCGTGTGTGTGTGTGTGTAGTCAATGGCTTGTGATGTGCAGCAGGGTATTCTGCAGGATTCACTTAATATTCCTGCCACCTGCCAGCCATAATCTCCATCCTGCAGCACCTCCGCGGGCCGCGGCCGCTGTGCTTAACAATACCGTCGCATTGTCTTTTCGGCCCAGAAGTATCGGTTCCTCCACACCCTCTCATTATTATTTTTATGTCCTGTGTGTGTTATCTGAGCACATCTGCTTGTAAATCTCCCTCAACATCCACTTAACTTACCCTTATGAGTGTGAGCGTGTCTGATATGACACTGTTGTCTTTGATCAGCGTCGGCATGTTGGTGTAATCTGAGTGAAGCTTCAAAATGGCGTTGAAATACATGACCCTAACAGTATGAGATTTATTTTTACTATTCTCTGTTTCTCAAAGTGAAAAAATCTTGCCAGTGGTGTGAAAATAGCTTGTTTCCAACTCGTCTTTAGTGGCATAGGAGCCACGTTAACACAACTGAAATGCAACCACAAGCTATTTCACCTCATTGGCAGAATTTTTCAAGAAAAAAATATGGTGTCTGGTCGTGTGAAGGTGCTTTTGCAGAGCGATGTTTTGTAAGTTTGCTGTGCCGTGTTCATCTTTCTGGGCGTGCTGTTGCCATGCAGGAGTTGCTATATAAATGTGGCGTGACGTGGCGAATAGTCTAGCTTGAATTTTGCTGTGTTTCAGTGATGCTGTTGCCAGGGGGATGACTTTGCTACCGTGTTGTTTCCATGGGATTTTGCTGTGGTTTTGAAGTGTTGTTGCCGTGCAGCTACTCTTTTCATCGTTGTGGTTTTGCCGTGCTGTTTTTGTTGTTGCCACGCAGGCCCAATTTGACCTATGTGTGACCTCTGCCCCTGTAGGTCATGTCCCCCTCCAGCCGCTGGTCACTGGGCCATATTTACACCCCTCACCGGCCTCCTGTCCACCCTTCTCTTCCTCCCCCTCGACTCTTCCATGTTCCTCACAAAGCTCAGTCACAGGTCCTCCACGCTTTTCCTTCTCTGATCCTTTATTTCCACATGACTTTTCTTTTAATTAAGGAGAAAGCACCATCTGTAAGTGCTTCCACTTTAATCAGTCGCTGTGTGTCCTGTTTGCAGTAAGTATTTGTGTCTCATTCTTTGAAGACTAATTCTTATCTCCATGTCAACAGTCAGTAAGTTAAATACTAAAAAAAGGCAGATTTGACAGTCTGGTCAGTCTTGCAAAGCCAACCCACTTATTTTATATTGAGACCTCAACTTGAGCACTACTGTTTTAATGTAATGTGCTTTGTGAGATAACATCGCACTTGAGGGTTATTCTCGACTCAACTACTTCACCGTATCTTTATCTCGCAAACAAGGCAGCTGAGTTTTTAAAGGGTCATCAAAAGGACCGGACTGCAAATGATTCAAATGTGCACTAGGCTTCATTTGCATACAGTGTGTTTTGTATTTGAGGTTGCTGTTTACAGAAGTAAATCACACTGGATTTAATCTCTGCAGCATTAGTTCCATTAATGCTCAGACCCTTCCTCAGAAAATCCTTTAAAGGCTGTTGATGTTGAACTTATTTTGGAGGCAAGACAATCTTCTGTCACTGGCTACATGTGAGGAAGATGCTGTGGGATCAAAAGCGCGCATCTGTCCTTAATCCTGTAACCTCATAACGAGATTATAAGGCCTTGTTGTGGTTGTGTGTGTGAAGAGAGAATACTGAACTGGATTATTACTGTGAGTAGTTTTGTTGCTGTAGCAGTGTGAAGAGAAGATAAGAAACATGACTGTTGCTGGACGCCACCCACATCTTTAATGTTCTTTTTGTAGAAAATATCTCCCCTCCCCCAGTATCATCGGAAAATACACTAATAGATTCACTAAAGCTGCTCTACTAGTTACTGTGGACTGTACAGGATCAGCACGATCTTGTATAAATATCTAGACTCAAAGAACATATAATTGTAACATACTGGTTTTGGGGTCATCCCCAATACTGCCTTCACTTGTATCATCTGGAGTTATTTTCCATTCCATTACTCTGTCAGCATCACATCCTCCACTCTTTCATTCCACTATATCACACTGGTTTCACTGACATTAGTATGAAATTGAATCAGAAAATTGTCCTTACCTTAAATTGTGCAAAACGTTATCAATTTTGTCTTGTCCCACTTCTTTGCATCTTCTTCTCCTTTATTGTAACGTTCTCTCTCTTTCTCTGTCAGATGGAGCAGCCGTCCATGGACCAAAAGGGCCACGCCAACGTGCCGTGGATTGTGGAGCCGGGTCAGGAGGCCAAGAGAGGAGTCAACACCAAGTACGAGACCACTATTTTCTAACATACACCCACCTTGTCCACTCCTGTGTGTGTGCCTTTCAGAGGTTGCCCTGTACCGGGGCCCCGCCCCGGAGTTGGGCTCGAGTGAAGCACGTCGCCGTGTCACCTCACCGGCTGAAAAATAAAAAACAAAACATCCCGGCCCGCCCCCATTAGCCGAGATTGTCCACTGCATGATGACTTGGCGCTGCGCTGTCTCTCTCTTTTCCTTGTCTCTTTCATTTCTGCTCTCCCCCTTTTTGGCCCAATTCTCCTGCCTGCAGGGCTGGCGCATGACCTTTGAACCCAGAGTGTGGTGCACTTCTGTCTCCACCTGTAGGGGGGAATGGTCAGCTCCATTTTTCCACTTCCTGTATGCCGGTCAGTCAGCGGTCAACCAGTTGGTTGTTCTGCTTTTTGTTTTTGCTTCCTCTTGATGGGTGTAACCCTTTGGACTCGTCTCTCTCCTCCTTCCTCCATCCCTCGCTTTTATCTAGATTTCAGCCCCTTACTGCACCAACAACCTGAAAGAGATTAAACCAGAAAACTGCTTAGAGCCATAACAGTGTTTTAGCTGTCTGTTGAGCCGAGTGTGGGAGCTGACAATGTTGAGGGATGTTGTCTGAACTTGACAACTGGAGGAAACTTCTGACTTTTTAAACCCTTTTTTTAATTCAAAGAGGAGAGGTGATGTAGCACAGTCTAACTTTGACTCAAACTGGTTCATCCAGCAGGCTACCAGAATGTATTTAAACTTTTTGATTCTTTAGATCAGATTTCTTTTTCTTTTTTAATATGAACAAACGTGTTGATTTCTTTGACAAACAGCTTTAAACTTGACCTGTGACACAGGAAGATGTAGGTGATTTTAGATTTTTTTTAGCACCTTTTTCAGAACGTGTGTACATATTATCAGAATCTTTTAACAATGCATTTTATTTTTCTCCCTGGCCATAAACCTAATTTTATTTTCGGTAACAAAATCTTGTCTATAAAAGGTTTAGCATGTGGCTTGTGAGACGCATGGTGGCCATTTTGGATTTGCTGAGCAGGGGGGCCGGTGGAGAGGCGGGTGTGAGGGCTCTCTCGATAAGTGATGTCATCTCATTTGCAGGGCAATGCCGGAAGCTCATGTCTATTACTGTGGAATACAAAGAATGTAGCCAGCCCTAAACACGGACCTTGTCACACTTACAATGCAAAAAGGACTACAAAGGACTACAAACATGGACGCCACTCCAGTGTTTAAGGTTGACTACAAAATATTTCGCATTCATTCACACGATGTTTGACACAGTTAACTTTGGACCAATACACACACATTAACAAGACTGCATCTCGACAGACTACGTCTGAATGTACACTCATCTGAAGCAGCCTCAACTTTCTGCAACTACAGCAGGATCTGTTTTATGCAGCCAGCTGGGAGGCATGAACTTTATGGGAGGCTAGAGGGCATCTGTTGGAAACAGACAATGGCCTGGCTAAAGGCACCACTGGGCATGTGTCAATGTTGGAATGGGAATGTGTTTGAGGACGTCTGGCTGGCTCTTTTTGGTCTTTTTATTTTAAAGTCAGAAAATAATAGAGATATATGCACAAGCGTGTCAATGTGATTGGACTAGCTGCAACACGCTTCAACCGCAACAGGTGTTTCATCACAATGGACGATGAAACTATGTGAACAAAACTGCATCTGATGTTTAAAAAAAGTATTCTATTCGTATTGCCCGACATTTTAATGTTTAATATGAGAGTATTATATTACCATGATGATTATGATTATTCTTGTGCAATTCTTGTCTACTGTTGTCTTAATGTTACATTATTTTTCTATGATATGCTGAGATGAAAATGTTGAGCTTGAGAATGATGGCCATCCTTTAAAAAAATACTTTTATCTGGCTGAAAGTAATTGTACACATAGAGTGAATGTTGCAGATGGCTCGCTAACTCTTGTCAGGTCAACCCTCCATCATTTCTCATGGGGCTCTACTCTTATCTAGCAGATGTACTATTTTAAACGCAGTATTACTGTATCATTTGGATGAGAAATTATCCATTTATAAAATGTACATAGATATTTTGCCAACTCATTGTTCATACGTGTAATGTAAAAGAGAAAAGAATTAAGGACTTGCAGTACATGGCACTGGAAACAAGGTACCAAAATAAAGGTTGGAAATTTAAAAAAGAAACAAGTGTTAGACTGTAGAGATTGTATTTTGAGTGACAACTGAAATGGGTTATATGGTGACATCACTGCTGACCAACTAATGTACATAGGCTTGGGCTTCCAGCACACTGATTTTTGTAATTTTGGCCATTATTTATATCCTTGTAAAGCACATGAAAATAAAATACAACTTGTACAACCATGATTTTGTTATCAGTTATTTTTTTCTTCTCACTACATTGAGCACTGGAATATCAACCCTGACTGCATGCAGGTCTACGCTGGATAGGCCTTTGGCTGGCTTCTCGTTCCAAAATGACGAAAACGTCTGAAATCTCTAAAAAAACGACATAGTACGGAGTCCGAAATCTCCAAAAAACGACATAGTATAGTATTGCTTCCAAAATCTCCAAAAAACAACATAGTATAGTATGACTTTCAAAATCATGAAAAAACGACATAGTATAGTATGGCTTCCAAAATCTCCAAAAAACGACATAGTATAGTATGGCTTCCAAAATCTCCAAAAAACGACATAGTATATAGTATGACTTTCAAAATCATGAAAAAACGACACAGTATAGTATGGCTTCCAAAATCTCTAAAAAACAACATAGTATAGTATGGAGTCTGAAATCTCCAAAAAACGACATAGTATAGTATGACTTTCAAAATCTCCAAAAAACGACATAGTATAGTATGACTTTCAAAATCATGAAAAAATGACATAGTATAGTATGACTTTCAAAATCATGAAAAAATGACATAGTATAGTATGGCTTTCAAAATCATGAAAAAACGACATAGTATAGTATGGCTTTCAAAATCATGAAAAAACGACATAGTATAGTATGGCTTTCAAAATCTCTAAAAAACGACATAGTATAGTATGACTTTCAAAATCATGAAAAAACGACATAGTATAGTATGGCTTCCAAAATCTCTAAAAAACGACATAGTATAGTATTGCTTCCAAAATCTCCAAAAAACGACATAGTATAGTATGACTTTCAAAATCATGAAAAAATGACATAGTATAGTATGGCTTCCAAAATCTCCAAAAAACGACATAGTATAGTATGACTTTCAAAATCATGAAAAAATGACATAGTATAGTATGGCTTTCAAAATCATGAAAAAATGACATAGTATAGTATGGCTTTCAAAATCTCTAAAAAACAACATAGTATAGTATGGCTTTCAAAATCATGAAAAAACGACATAGTATTGTATGGCTTTCAAAATCATGAAAAAACGACATAGTATAGTATGACTTTCAAAATCATGAAAAAATGACATAGTATAGTATGGCTTCCAAAATCTCTAAAAAACGACATAGTATAGTATTGCTTCAAAAATCTGGAAAAAACGACATAGTATAGTATGACTTTCAAAATCATGAAAAAACGACATAGTATAGTATGACTTTCAAAATCATGAAAAAACGACATAGTATTGTATGGCTTTCAAAATCATGAAAAAACGACATAGTATAGTATGACTTTCAAAATCATGAAAAAATGACATAGTATAGTATGGCTTCCAAAATCTCTAAAAAACGACATAGTATAGTATTGCTTCAAAAATCTCCAAAAAACGACATAGTATAGTATGACTTTCAAAATCATGAAAAAACGACATAGTATAGTATGGCTTCCAAAATCTCTAAAAAACGACATAGTATAGTATTGCTTCAAAAATCTCCAAAAAACGACATAGTATAGTATGACTTTCAAAATCATGAAAAAACGACATAGTATAGTATGGCTTTCAAAATCTCTAAAAAACGACATAGTATAGTATGCAGTCTGAAATCTCCAAAAAACGACATAGTATAGTATGGCTTTCAAAATCTCTAAAAAACGACATAGTATAGTATGACTTTCAAAATCATGAAAAAACGACATAGTATTGTATGGCTTCCAAAATCTCAAAAAAAACGACATAGTATAGTATGGAGTCTGAAATCTCCAAAAAACGACATAGTATAGTATGGCTTCCAAAATCTCCAAAAAACGACATAGTATAGTACGGCTTCCAAAATCTCCAAAAAACGACATAGTATAGTATGACTTTCAAAATCTCTAAAAAACGACATAGTATAGTATGACTTTCAAAATCATGAAAAAATGACATAGTATAGTATGGCTTCCAAAATCTCTAAAAAACGACATAGTATAGTATTGCTTCAAAAATCTCCAAAAAACGACATAGTATAGTATGACTTTCAAAATCATGAAAAAACGACATAGTATAGTATGGCTTCCAAAATCTCTAAAAAACGACATAGTATAGTATGACTTTCAAAATCATGAAAAAACGACATAGTATTGTATGGCTTCCAAAATCTCAAAAAAAACGACATAGTATAGTATGGAGTCTGAAATCTCCAAAAAACGACATAGTATAGTATGGCTTCCAAAATCTCCAAAAAACGACATAGTATAGTACGGCTTCCAAAATCTCCAAAAAACGACATAGTATAGTATGACTTTCAAAATCTCTAAAAAACGACATAGTATAGTATGACTTTCAAAATCATGAAAAAATGACATAGTATAGTATGACTTCCGAAATCATGAAAAAACGACATAGTACAGTATGGAGTCTGAAATCTCAAAAAAACGACATAGTATAGTATGCCTTTCAAAATCTCTAAAAAATGACATAGTATTGTATGGCTTTCAAAATCATGAAAAAATGACATAGTATAGTATGGCTTTCAAAATCTCTAAAAAACGACATAGTATAGTATTGCTTCCAAAATCTCCAAAAAACGACATAGTATAGTATTGCTTCCAAAAATATGAAAAAATTACATCGTATAGTATGGAGTCCGAAATCTTGAAAAAAACGACATAGTATAGTATGGAGTCTGAAATCTCCAAAAAACGACATAGTATAGTATTGCTTCCAAAATCATGAAAAAATGAAATAGTATAGTATGGCTTTCAAAATCTCTAAAAAACGACATAGTATAGAATGGCTTTCAAAATCATGAAAAAATGACATAGTATAGTATGGCTTTCAAAATCTCTAAAAAACGACATAGTATAGTATGGCTTTCAAAATCTCCAAAAAACGACATAGTATAGTATGGCTTCCAAAATCATGAAAAAACGACATAGTATTGTATGGCTTTCAAAATCATGAAAAAACGACATAGTATAGTATGACTTTCAAAATCATGAAAAAATGACATAGTATAGTATGGCTTCCAAAATCATGAAAAAACGACATAGTATAGTATGGCTTCCAAAATCTTGAAAAAACGACATAGTATAGTATGGCTTCCAAAATCTCGAAAAAACGACATAGTATAGTATGGCTTCCAAAATCATGAAAAAACGACAGTATAGTATGGCTTTCAAAATCATGAAAAAACGACATAGTATAGTATGACTTTCAAAATCATGAAAAAATGACATAGTATAGTATGGCTTCCAAAATCTCCAAAAAACGACATAGTATAGTATGACTTTCAAAATCATGAAAAAATGACATAGTACAGTATGGAGTCTGAAATCTCCAAAAAACGACATAGTATAGTATGCCTTTCAAAATCTCGAAAAAATGACATAGTATAGTATGACTTTCAAAATCTCTAAAAAACGACATAGTATTGTATGGCTTTCAAAATCATGAAAAAATGACATAGTATAGTATGGCTTTCAAAATCTCCAAAAAACGACATAGTATAGTATGACTTTCAAAATCATGAAAAAATGACATAGTACAGTATGGAGTCTGAAATCTCCAAAAAACGACATAGTATAGTATGCCTTTCAAAATCTCGAAAAAATGACATAGTATAGTATGACTTTCAAAATCTCTAAAAAACGACATAGTATTGTATGGCTTTCAAAATCATGAAAAAATGACATAGTATAGTATGGCTTTCAAAATCTCTAAAAAACGACATAGTATAGTATTGCTTCCAAAATCTCCAAAAAACGACATAGTATAGTATTGCTTCCAAAAATATGAAAAAATTACATCGTATAGTATGGAGTCCGAAATCTTGAAAAAAACGACATAGTATAGTATGGAGTCTGAAATCTCCAAAAAACGACATAGTATAGTATGGCTTTCAAAATCTCCAAAAAACGACATAGTATAGTATGGCTTCCAAAATCATGAAAAAACGACATAGTATAGTATGGCTTCCAAAATCATGAAAAAACGACATAGTATAGTATGGCTTCCAAAATCTCGAAAAAACGACATAGTATAGTATGGCTTCCAAAATCATGAAAAAACGACAGTATAGTATGGCTTTCAAAATCATGAAAAAACGACATAGTATAGTATGGCTTTCAAAATCATGAAAAAACGATAGTATATATAGTATTGCTTCCAAAATCTCCAAAAAACGACATAGTATAGTATGACTTTCAAAATCATGAAAAAACGACATAGTATAGTATGGCTTTCAAAATCATGAAAAAACGACATAGTATAGTATGACTTTCAAAATCATGAAAAAATGACATAGTATAGTATGGCTTTCAAAATCTCTAAAAAACGACATAGTATAGTATGGCTTCCAAAATCATGAAAAAACGACATAGTATAGTATGGCTTCCAAAATCATGAAAAAACGACATAGTATAGTATGGCTTCCAAAATCTCGAAAAAACGACATAGTATAGTATGGCTTTCAAAATCATGAAAAAACGACATAGTATAGTATGGCTTTCAAAATCATGAAAAAACGATAGTATATATAGTATTGCTTCCAAAATCATGAAAAAACGACATAGTATAGTATGGCTTTCAAAATCATGAAAAAACGACATAGTATAGTATGACTTTCAAAATCTCTAAAAAACGACATAGTATAGTATGGCTTTCAAAATCTCTAAAAAACGACATAGTATAGTATGGCTTCCAAAATCTGGAAAAAACGACATAGTATAGTATGACTTTCAAAATCTCTAAAAAACGACATAGTATAGTATGGCTTTCAAAATCTCTAAAAAACGACATAGTATAGTATGACTTTCAAAATCTCTAAAAAACGACATAGTATAGTATGGCTTTCAAAATCTCTAAAAAACAACATAGTATAGTATGACTTTCAAAATCTCCAAAAAACGACATAGTATAGTATGACTTTCAAAATCTGGAAAAAACGACATAGTATAGTATGGCTTCCAAAATCTCCAAAAAACGACATAGTATAGTATGACTTTCAAAATCATGAAAAAATGACATAGTATAGTATGGCTTCCAAAATCTCCAAAAAACGACATAGTATAGTATGGCTTCCAAAATCTCTAAAAAACGACATAGTATAGTATGGCTTCCAAAATCTCCAAAAAACGACATAGTATAGTATGGCTTTCAAAATCTCTAAAAAACGACATAGTATAGTATGACTTTCAAAATCATGAAAAAACGACATAGTATAGTATGGCTTCCAAAATCTCCAAAAAACGACATAGTATAGTATGGCTTTCAAAATCTCTAAAAAACGACATAGTATTGTATGGCTTCCAAAATCTCAAAAAAAACGACATAGTATAGTATGGAGTCTGAAATCTCCAAAAAACGACATAGTATAGTATGGCTTCCAAAATCTCCAAAAAACGACATAGTATAGTATGGCTTCCAAAATCTCCAAAAAACGACATAGTATAGTACGGCTTCCAAAATCTCCAAAAAACGACATAGTATAGTATGACTTTCAAAATCTCTAAAAAACGACATAGTATAGTATGACTTTCAAAATCATGAAAAAATGACATAGTATAGTATGGCTTCCGAAATCATGAAAAAACGACATAGTACAGTATGGAGTCTGAAATCTCCAAAAAACGACATAGTATAGTATGCCTTTCAAAATCTCGAAAAAATGACATAGTATAGTATGACTTTCAAAATCTCTAAAAAACGACATAGTATAGTATGGCTTCCAAAAATATGAAAAAATTACATCGTATAGTATGGAGTCCGAAATCTTGAAAAAAACGACATAGTATAGTATGGAGTCTGAAATCTCCAAAAAACGACATAGTATAGTATTGCTTCCAAAATCATGAAAAAATGAAATAGTATAGTATGGCTTTCAAAATCTCTAAAAAACGACATAGTATAGTATGGCTTCCGAAATCTCCAAAAAACGACATAGTATAGCATGGCTTTCAAAATCTCGAAAAAATGACATAGTATAGTATGACTTTCAAAATCTCTAAAAAACGACATAGTATGGTATGACTTTCAAAATCATGAAAAAATGACATAGTATAGTATGGAGTCTGAAATCTCCAAAAAACGACATAGTATAGTATGGCTTTCAAAATCTCCAAAAAACGACATAGTATAGTATGGCTTCCAAAATCATGAAAAAACGACATAGTATAGTATGGCTTCCAAAATCATGAAAAAACGACAGTATAGTATGGCTTTCAAAATCATGAAAAAACGACATAGTATAGTATGGCTTTCAAAATCATGAAAAAACGATAGTATATATAGTATTGCTTCCAAAATCTCCAAAAAACGACATAGTATAGTATGACTTTCAAAATCATGAAAAAACGACATAGTATAGTATGGCTTTCAAAATCATGAAAAAACGACATAGTATAGTATGGCTTTCAAAATCATGAAAAAATGACATAGTATAGTATGGCTTCCAAAATCTCCAAAAAACGACATAGTATAGTATGACTTTCAAAATCATGAAAAAACGACATAGTATAGTATGGCTTTCAAAATCTCCAAAAAACGACATAGTATAGTATGGCTTCCAAAATCTCCAAAAAACGACATAGTATAGTATGGCTTCCAAAATCTCGAAAAAACGACATAGTATAGTATGGCTTCCAAAATCTCCAAAAAACGACATAGTATAGTATGGCTTTCAAAATCATGAAAAAACGACATAGTATTGTATGGCTTTCAAAATCATGAAAAAACGACATAGTATAGTATGGCTTTCAAAATCATGAAAAAACGACATAGTATAGTATTGCTTCCAAAAAACGACATAGTATAGTATGGCTTCCAAAATCTCCAAAAAACGACATAGTATAGTATGACTTTCAAAATCATGAAAAAACGACATAGTATAGTATTGCTTCCAAAAAACGACATAGTATAGTATGGCTTCCAAAATCTGGAAAAAACGACATAGTATAGTATGGCTTCCAAAATCTCCAAAAAACGACATAGTATAGTATGGCTTTCAAAATCATGAAAAAATGACATAGTATAGTATGGCTTTCAAAATCTCTAAAAAACGACATAGTATAGTATGGCTTTCAAAATCTGGAAAAAACGACATAGTATAGTATGACTTTCAAAATCATGAAAAAACGACATAGTATAGTATTGCTTCCAAAAAACGACATAGTATAGTATGACTTTCAAAGTCATGAAAAAATGACAGTATAGTATGGCTTCCGAAATCTCCAAAAAACGACATAGTATAGTATGACTTTCAAAATCATGAAAAAATGACATAGTATAGTATGGCTTCCAAAATCTCCAAAAAACGACATAGTATAGTATGGCTTCCAAAATCTCTAAAAAACGACATAGTATAGTATGGCTTTCAAAATCTCCAAAAAACGACATAGTATAGTATGACTTTCAAAATCATGAAAAAATGACATAGTATAGTATGGCTTCCAAAATCTCCAAAAAACGACATAGTATAGTATGACTTTCAAAATCATGAAAAAACGACATAGTATAGTATGGCTTCCAAAATCTCCAAAAAACGACATAGTATAGTATGGCTTTCAAAATCTCTAAAAAACGACATAGTATAGTATGACTTTCAAAATCATGAAAAAACGACATAGTATTGTATGGCTTCCAAAATCTCAAAAAAAACGACATAGTATAGTATGGAGTCTGAAATCTCCAAAAAACGACATAGTATAGTATGGCTTCCAAAATCTCCAAAAAACGACATAGTATAGTACGGCTTCCAAAATCTCCAAAAAACGACATAGTATAGTATGACTTTCAAAATCTCTAAAAAACGACATAGTATAGTATGACTTTCAAAATCATGAAAAAATGACATAGTATAGTATGGCTTCCGAAATCATGAAAAAACAACATAGTACAGTATGGAGTCTGAAATCTCCAAAAAACGACATAGTATAGTATGCCTTTCAAAATCTCGAAAAAATGACATAGTATAGTATGACTTTCAAAATCTCTAAAAAACGACATATTATTGTATGGCTTTCAAAATCATGAAAAAATGACATAGTATAGTATGGCTTTCAAAATCTCTAAAAAACGACATAGTATAGTATTGCTTCCAAAATCTCCAAAAAACGACATAGTATAGTATTGCTTCCAAAAATATGAAAAAATTACATCGTATAGTATGGAGTCCGAAATCTTGAAAAAAACGACATAGTATAGTATGGAGTCTGAAATCTCCAAAAAACGACATAGTATAGTATTGCTTCCAAAATCATGAAAAAATGAAATAGTATAGTATGGCTTTCAAAATCTCTAAAAAACGACATAGTATAGAATGGCTTTCAAAATCATGAAAAAATGACATAGTATAGTATGGCTTTCAAAATCTCTAAAAAACGACATAGTATAGTATGGCTTCCGAAATCTCCAAAAAACGACATAGTATGGTATGACTTTCAAAATCATGAAAAAATGACATAGTATAGTATGGAGTCTGAAATCTCCAAAAAACGACATAGTATAGTATGGCTTTCAAAATCTCCAAAAAACGACATAGTATAGTATGGCTTCCAAAATCATGAAAAACGACATAGTATAGTATGGCTTCCAAAATCATGAAAAAACGACATAGTATAGTATGGCTTCCAAAATCTCGAAAAAACGACATAGTATAGTATGGCTTCCAAAATCATGAAAAAACGACAGTATAGTATGGCTTTCAAAATCATGAAAAAACGACATAGTATAGTATGGCTTTCAAAATCATGAAAAAACGATAGTATATATAGTATTGCTTCCAAAATCTCCAAAAAACGACATAGTATAGTATGGCTTCCAAAATCATGAAAAAACGACATAGTATAGTATGGCTTCCAAAATCATGAAAAAACGACATAGTATAGTATGGCTTCCAAAATCTCGAAAAAACGACATAGTATAGTATGGCTTCCAAAATCATGAAAAAACGACAGTATAGTATGGCTTTCAAAATCATGAAAAAACGACATAGTATAGTATGGCTTTCAAAATCATGAAAAAACGATAGTATATATAGTATTGCTTCCAAAATCATGAAAAAACGACATAGTATAGTATGGCTTTCAAAATCATGAAAAAACGACATAGTATAGTATGACTTTCAAAATCTCTAAAAAACGACATAGTATAGTATGGCTTTCAAAATCTCTAAAAAACGACATAGTATAGTATGGCTTCCAAAATCTGGAAAAAACGACATAGTATAGTATGACTTTCAAAATCTCTAAAAAACGACATAGTATAGTATGGCTTTCAAAATCTCTAAAAAACGACATAGTATAGTATGACTTTCAAAATCTCTAAAAAACGACATAGTATAGTATGGCTTTCAAAATCTCTAAAAAACGACATAGTATAGTATGACTTCCAAAATCTGGAAAAAACGACATAGTATAGTATGACTTTCAAAATCATGAAAAAATGACATAGTATAGTATGGCTTCCAAAATCTCCAAAAAACGACATAGTATAGTATGGCTTCCAAAATCTCTAAAAAACGACATAGTATAGTATGACTTTCAAAATCATGAAAAAATGACATAGTATAGTATGGCTTCCAAAATCTCCAAAAAACGACATAGTATAGTATGGCTTCCAAAATCTCTAAAAAACGACATAGTATAGTATGGCTTCCAAAATCTCCAAAAAACGACATAGTATAGTATGGCTTTCAAAATCTCTAAAAAACGACATAGTATAGTATGACTTTCAAAATCATGAAAAAACGACATAGTATAGTATGGCTTCCAAAATCTCCAAAAAACGACATAGTATAGTATGGCTTTCAAAATCTCTAAAAAACGACATAGTATTGTATGGCTTCCAAAATCTCAAAAAAAACGACATAGTATAGTATGGAGTCTGAAATCTCCAAAAAACGACATAGTATAGTATTGCTTCCAAAATCTCCAAAAAACGACATAGTATAGTATGGCTTCCAAAATCTCCAAAAAACGACATAGTATAGTACGGCTTCCAAAATCTCCAAAAAACGACATAGTATAGTATGACTTTCAAAATCTCTAAAAAACGACATAGTATAGTATGACTTTCAAAATCATGAAAAAATGACATAGTATAGTATGGCTTCCGAAATCATGAAAAAACGACATAGTACAGTATGGAGTCTGAAATCTCCAAAAAACGACATAGTATAGTATGCCTTTCAAAATCTCGAAAAAATGACATAGTATAGTATGACTTTCAAAATCTCTAAAAAACGACATAGTATAGTATGGCTTTCAAAATCTCGAAAAAATGACATAGTATAGTATGACTTTCAAAATCTCTAAAAAACGACATAGTATTGTATGGCTTTCAAAATCATGAAAAAATGACATAGTATAGTATGGCTTTCAAAATCTCTAAAAAACGACATAGTATAGTATTGCTTCCAAAATCTCCAAAAAACGACATAGTATAGTATTGCTTCCAAAAATATGAAAAAATTACATCGTATAGTATGGAGTCCGAAATCTTGAAAAAAACGACATAGTATAGTATGGAGTCTGAAATCTCCAAAAAACGACATAGTATAGTATTGCTTCCAAAATCATGAAAAAATGAAATAGTATAGTATGGCTTTCAAAATCTCTAAAAAACGACATAGTATAGTATGGCTTCCGAAATCTCCAAAAAACGACATAGTATAGCATGGCTTTCAAAATCTCGAAAAAATGACATAGTATAGTATGACTTTCAAAATCTCTAAAAAACGACATAGTATGGTATGACTTTCAAAATCATGAAAAAATGACATAGTATAGTATGGAGTCTGAAATCTCCAAAAAACGACATAGTATAGTATGGCTTCCAAAATCATGAAAAAACGACATAGTATAGTATGGCTTCCAAAATCATGAAAAAACGACAGTATAGTATGGCTTTCAAAATCATGAAAAAACGACATAGTATAGTATGGCTTTCAAAATCATGAAAAAACGATAGTATATATAGTATTGCTTCCAAAATCTCCAAAAAACGACATAGTATAGTATGACTTTCAAAATCATGAAAAAACGACATAGTATAGTATGGCTTTCAAAATCATGAAAAAACGACATAGTATAGTATGACTTTCAAAATCATGAAAAAATGACATAGTATAGTATGGCTTCCAAAATCTCCAAAAAACGACATAGTATAGTATGGCTTCCAAAATCTCCAAAAAACGACATAGTATAGTATGGCTTCCAAAATCTCGAAAAAACGACATAGTATAGTATGGCTTCCAAAATCTCCAAAAAACGACATAGTATAGTATGGCTTTCAAAATCATGAAAAAACGACATAGTATTGTATGGCTTTCAAAATCATGAAAAAACGACATAGTATAGTATGGCTTTCAAAATCATGAAAAAACGACATAGTATAGTATTGCTTCCAAAAAACGACATAGTATAGTATGGCTTCCAAAATCTCCAAAAAACGACATAGTATAGTATGACTTTCAAAATCATGAAAAAACGACATAGTATAGTATTGCTTCCAAAAAACGACATAGTATAGTATGGCTTCCAAAATCTGGAAAAAACGACATAGTATAGTATGGCTTCCAAAATCTCCAAAAAACGACATAGTATAGTATGGCTTCCAAAATCATGAAAAAATGACATAGTATAGTATTGCTTCCAAAAAACGACATAGTATAGTATGACTTTCAAAGTCATGAAAAAATGACAGTATAGTATGGCTTCCGAAATCTCCAAAAAACGACATAGTATAGTATGGCTTTCAAAATCTGGAAAAAACGACATAGTATAGTATGACTTTCAAAATCATGAAAAAACGACATAGTATAGTATTGCTTCCAAAAAACGACATAGTATAGTATGACTTTCAAAGTCATGAAAAAATGACAGTATAGTATGGCTTCCGAAATCTCCAAAAAACGACATAGTATAGTATGGCTTTCAAAATCTCTAAAAAACGACATAGTATAGTATGACTTTCAAAATCATGAAAAAACGACATAGTATTGTATGGCTTTCAAAATCTCTAAAAAACGACATAGTATAGTATGGCTTCCAAAATCTCTAAAAAACGACATAGTATAGTATGGCTTTCAAAATCTCTAAAAAACGACGTAGTATAGTATGGCTTCCAAAATCTCCAAAAAACGACATAGTATAGTATGGCTTCCAAAATCATGAAAAAACGACAGTATAGTATGGCTTTCAAAATCATGAAAAAACGACATAGTATAGTATGGCTTTCAAAATCATGAAAAAACGATAGTATATATAGTATTGCTTCCAAAATCATGAAAAAACGACATAGTATAGTATGGCTTTCAAAATCATGAAAAAACGACATAGTATAGTATGACTTTCAAAATCTCTAAAAAACGACATAGTATAGTATGGCTTTCAAAATCTCTAAAAAACGACATAGTATAGTATGGCTTCCAAAATCTGGAAAAAACGACATAGTATAGTATGACTTTCAAAATCTCTAAAAAACGACATAGTATAGTATGGCTTTCAAAATCTCTAAAAAACGACATAGTATAGTATGACTTTCAAAATCTCTAAAAAACGACATAGTATAGTATGGCTTTCAAAATCTCTAAAAAACGACATAGTATAGTATGACTTCCAAAATCTGGAAAAAACGACATAGTATAGTATGACTTTCAAAATCATGAAAAAATGACATAGTATAGTATGGCTTCCAAAATCTCCAAAAAACGACATAGTATAGTATGGCTTCCAAAATCTCTAAAAAACGACATAGTATAGTATGACTTTCAAAATCATGAAAAAATGACATAGTATAGTATGGCTTCCAAAATCTCCAAAAAACGACATAGTATAGTATGGCTTCCAAAATCTCTAAAAAACGACATAGTATAGTATGGCTTCCAAAATCTCCAAAAAACGACATAGTATAGTATGGCTTTCAAAATCTCTAAAAAACGACATAGTATAGTATGACTTTCAAAATCATGAAAAAACGACATAGTATAGTATGGCTTCCAAAATCTCCAAAAAACGACATAGTATAGTATGGCTTTCAAAATCTCTAAAAAACGACATAGTATTGTATGGCTTCCAAAATCTCAAAAAAAACGACATAGTATAGTATGGAGTCTGAAATCTCCAAAAAACGACATAGTATAGTATTGCTTCCAAAATCTCCAAAAAACAACATAGTATAGTATGGCTTCCAAAATCTCCAAAAAACGACATAGTATAGTACGGCTTCCAAAATCTCCAAAAAACGACATAGTATAGTATGACTTTCAAAATCTCTAAAAAACGACATAGTATAGTATGACTTTCAAAATCATGAAAAAATGACATAGTATAGTATGGCTTCCGAAATCATGAAAAAACGACATAGTACAGTATGGAGTCTGAAATCTCCAAAAAACGACATAGTATAGTATGCCTTTCAAAATCTCGAAAAAATGACATAGTATAGTATGACTTTCAAAATCTCTAAAAAACGACATAGTATAGTATGGCTTTCAAAATCTCGAAAAAATGACATAGTATAGTATGACTTTCAAAATCTCTAAAAAACGACATAGTATTGTATGGCTTTCAAAATCATGAAAAAATGACATAGTATAGTATGGCTTTCAAAATCTCTAAAAAACGACATAGTATAGTATTGCTTCCAAAATCTCCAAAAAACGACATAGTATAGTATTGCTTCCAAAAATATGAAAAAATTACATCGTATAGTATGGAGTCCGAAATCTTGAAAAAAACGACATAGTATAGTATGGAGTCTGAAATCTCCAAAAAACGACATAGTATAGTATTGCTTCCAAAATCATGAAAAAATGAAATAGTATAGTATGGCTTTCAAAATCTCTAAAAAACGACATAGTATAGTATGGCTTCCGAAATCTCCAAAAAACGACATAGTATAGCATGGCTTTCAAAATCTCGAAAAAATGACATAGTATAGTATGACTTTCAAAATCTCTAAAAAACGACATAGTATGGTATGACTTTCAAAATCATGAAAAAATGACATAGTATAGTATGGAGTCTGAAATCTCCAAAAAACGACATAGTATAGTATGGCTTTCAAAATCTCCAAAAAACGACATAGTATAGTATGGCTTCCAAAATCATGAAAAAACGACATAGTATAGTATGGCTTCCAAAATCATGAAAAAACGACATAGTATAGTATGGCTTTCAAAATCATGAAAAAACGATAGTATATATAGTATTGCTTCCAAAATCTCCAAAAAACGACATAGTATAGTATGACTTTCAAAATCATGAAAAAACGACATAGTATAGTATGGCTTTCAAAATCATGAAAAAACGACATAGTATAGTATGACTTTCAAAATCATGAAAAAATGACATAGTATAGTATGGCTTCCAAAATCTCCAAAAAACGACATAGTATAGTATGGCTTCCAAAATCTCCAAAAAACGACATAGTATAGTATGGCTTCCAAAATCTCGAAAAAACGACATAGTATAGTATGGCTTCCAAAATCTCCAAAAAACGACATAGTATAGTATGGCTTTCAAAATCATGAAAAAACGACATAGTATTGTATGGCTTTCAAAATCATGAAAAAACGACATAGTATAGTATGGCTTTCAAAATCATGAAAAAACGACATAGTATAGTATTGCTTCCAAAAAACGACATAGTATAGTATGGCTTCCAAAATCTCCAAAAAACGACATAGTATAGTATGACTTTCAAAATCATGAAAAAACGACATAGTATAGTATTGCTTCCAAAAAACGACATAGTATAGTATGGCTTCCAAAATCTGGAAAAAACGACATAGTATAGTATGGCTTCCAAAATCTCCAAAAAACGACATAGTATAGTATGGCTTCCAAAATCATGAAAAAATGACATAGTATAGTATTGCTTCCAAAAAACGACATAGTATAGTATGACTTTCAAAGTCATGAAAAAATGACAGTATAGTATGGCTTCCGAAATCTCCAAAAAACGACATAGTATAGTATGGCTTTCAAAATCTCTAAAAAACGACATAGTATAGTATGGCTTTCAAAATCTGGAAAAAACGACATAGTATAGTATGACTTTCAAAATCATGAAAAAACGACATAGTATAGTATTGCTTCCAAAAAACGACATAGTATAGTATGACTTTCAAAGTCATGAAAAAATGACAGTATAGTATGGCTTCCGAAATCTCCAAAAAACGACATAGTATAGTATGGCTTTCAAAATCTCTAAAAAACGACATAGTATAGTATGACTTTCAAAATCATGAAAAAACGACATAGTATTGTATGGCTTTCAAAATCTCTAAAAAACGACATAGTATAGTATGGCTTCCAAAATCTCTAAAAAACGACATAGTATAGTATGGCTTTCAAAATCTCTAAAAAACGACGTAGTATAGTATGGCTTCCAAAATCTCCAAAAAACGACATAGTATAGTATGGCTTTCAAAATCTCTAAAAAACGACATAGTATAGTATGACTTTCAAAATCATGAAAAAACGACATAGTATAGTATGGCTTCCAAAATCTCTAAAAAACGACATAGTATAGTATTGCTTCAAAAATCTCCAAAAAACGACATAGTATAGTATGGAGTCTGAAATCTCCAAAAAACGACATAGTATAGTATGGCTTCCAAAATCTGGAAAAAACGACAGTATAGTATGGCTTCCGAAATCTCCAAAAAACGACATAGTATAGTATGGCTTTCAAAATCTCTAAAAAACGACATAGTATAGTATGACTTTCAAAATCATGAAAAAACGACATAGTATTGTATGGCTTTCAAAATCTCTAAAAAACGACATAGTATAGTATGGCTTCCAAAATCTCTAAAAAACGACATAGTATAGTATGGCTTTCAAAATCATGAAAAAACGACATAGTATAGTATGGCTTCCAAAATCTCGAAAAAACGACATAGTATAGTATGGCTTTCAAAATCTCGAAAAAACGACATAGTATAGTATGGCTTCCAAAATCTCCAAAAAACGACATAGTATAGTATGGCTTCCAAAATCTCCAAAAAACGACATAGTATAGTATGGCTTCCAAAATCTCCAAAAAACGACATAGTATAGTATGGCTTCCAAAATCTCCAAAAAATGACATAGTATAGTATTGCTTCCAAAAAACGACATAGTATAGTATGACTTTCAAAATCATGAAAAAATGACATAGTATAGTATGGCTTTCAAAATCTCTAAAAAACGACATAGTATAGTATGCAGTCTGAAATCTCCAAAAAACGACATAGTATAGTATGGCTTTCAAAATCTCCAAAAAACGACATAGTATAGTATGGCTTTCAAAATCTCCAAAAAACGACATAGTATAGCATGGCTTTCAAAATCATGAAAAAATGACATAGTATAGTATGGAGTCTGAAATCTCCAAAAAACGACATAGTATAGTATGGCTTTCAAAATCTCCAAAAAACAACATAGTTTAGTATGGCTTTCAAAATCTCCAAAAAACAACATAGTATAGTATGGCTTTCAAAATCTCCAAAAAACAACATAGTATAGTATGGCTTCCGAAATCTCCAAAAAAACGACATAGTATACTATGGCTTCCAAAATCTCCAAAAAACGACATAGTATAGTATGGAGTCCAAAATCTCCAAAAAACGACATAGTATACTATGGCTTCCAAAATCTCGAAAAAACGACATAGTATAGTATGGTGTCTGAAATTTCCAAAAAACGACATAGTATAGTATGGCTTTCAAAATCTCCAAAAAACGACATAGTATAGTATGGCTTCCAAAATCATGAAAAAATGACATAGTATAGTATGGCTTTCGAAATCTCCAAAAAAACGACATAGTATAGTATGGCTTTCAAAATCTCCAAAAAACGACATAGTATAGTATGGCTTCCAAAATCGTGAAAAAACGACATAGTATAGTATGGCTTTCAAAATCTCTAAAAAAACGACATAGTATAGTATGGCTTTCAAAATCTCGAAAAAACGACATAGTATAGTATGGCTTTCAAAATCTCTAAAAAAACGACATAGTATATGGTATGGAGTCCGAAATCTCCAAAAAACGACATAGTATAGTATGGCTTTCAAAATCTCAAAAAACCACATAGTATAGTATGGCTTTCAAAATCATGAAAAAATGACATAGTATTGTATGGCTTTCAAAATCTCTAAAAAACGACATAGTATAGTATGGCTTTCAAAATCTCGAAAAAATGACATAGTATATATAGTATGGCTTTCTAAATCTCTAAAAAACGACATAGTATATATAGTATGGCTTTCTAAATCTCTAAAAAACGACATAATATAGTATGCCTTTCAAAATCTCTAAAAAACGACATAGTATAGTATGGCTTTCAAAATCATGAAAAAATGACATAGTATAGTATGGCTTTCAAAATCATGAAAAAATGACATAGTATAGTATGGCTTTCAAAATCTCTAAAAAACGACATGGTATAGTATGGCTTCCGAAATCTCCAAAAAAACGACATAGTATAGTATGGCTTCCGAAATCTCCAAAAAACGACATAGTATATTATTGCTTCCAAAATCATGAAAAAACAACATAGTATAGTATGGCTTCCAAAATCTCCAAAAAACGACATAGTATAGTATGGCTTTCAAAATCTCGAAAAAACGACATAGTATAGTATGGCTTTCAAAATCATGAAAAAATTACATAGTATAGTATGGCTTTCAAAATCATGAAAAAATTACATAGTATAGTATGGCTTTCAAAATCTCCAAAAAACGACATAGTATAGTATGGCTTTCAAAATCATGAAAAAACGATAGTATATATAGTATTGCTTCCAAAATCTCCAAAAAACGACATAGTATAGTATGACTTTCAAAATCATGAAAAAACGACATAGTATAGTATGGCTTCCAAAATCATGAAAAAATGACATAGTATAGTATGGCTTTCAAAATCTCTAAAAAACGACATAGTATAGTATGGCTTCCAAAATCTGGAAAAAACGACATAGTATAGTATGGCTTCCAAAATCTGGAAAAAACGACATAGTATAGTATGGCTTTCAAAATCTCTAAAAAACGACATAGTATAGTATGGCTTCCAAAATCTGGAAAAAACGACATAGTATAGTATGGCTTCCAAAATCTGGAAAAAACGACATAGTATAGTATGGCTTCCAAAATCTCCAAAAAACGACATAGTATAGTATGACTTTCAAAATCATGAAAAAACGACATAGTATTGTATGGCTTTCAAAATCATGAAAAAACGACATAGTATAGTATTGCTTCCAAAATCTCCAAAAAACGACATAGTATAGTATTGCTTCCAAAAAACAACATAGTATAGTATGGCTTTCAAAATCTCTAAAAAACGACATAGTATAGTATGGCTTTCAAAATCATGAAAAAATGACATAGTATAGTATGGCTTTCAAAATCATGAAAAAATGACATAGTATAGTATTGCTTCCAAAAAACAACATAGTATAGTATGGCTTTCAAAATCTCTAAAAAACGACATAGTATAGTATGGCTTCCAAAATCTCCAAAAAACGACATAGTATAGTATGGCTTTCAAAATCATGAAAAAATGACATAGTATAGTATGGCTTTCAAAATCATGAAAAAATGACATAGTATAGTATGGAGTCCGAAATCTCGAAAAAACGACATAGTACAGTGTGGAGTCCAAAATCTCGAAAAAACGACATAGTATAGTATGGAGTCCGAAATCTCGAAAAAACGACATAGGCTTCTAAAATATCAAAAAACGACATAGTATAGTATGGAGTCTGAAATCTCCAAAAAACGACATAGTATAGTATGGAGTCTGAAATCTCCAAAAAACGACATAGTATAGTATGGAGTCTGAAATCTCGAAAAAACGACATAGTATAGTATGGCTTTCAAAATCTCCAAAAAACAACATAGTATAGTATGGCTTTCAAAATCTCTAAAAAACGACATAGTATAGTATGGCTTTCAAAATCTCGAAAAAACAACATAGTATAGTATGGAGTCTGAAATCTTGAAAAAAACGACATAGTATAGTATGGCTTTCAAAATCTCTAAAAAACGACATAGTATATTATGGCTTCCAAAATCTCCAAAAAACGACATAGTATAGTATGGAGTCCAAAATCTCGAAAAAACGACATAGGATAGTATGGCTTCCAAAATCTGGAAAAAACGACATAGTATAGTATGGCTTCCAAAATCTGGAAAAAACGACATAGTATAGTATGGCTTCCAAAATCTCCAAAAAACGACATAGTATAGTATGACTTTCAAAATCATGAAAAAACGACATAGTATTGTATGGCTTTCAAAATCATGAAAAAACGACATAGTATAGTATTGCTTCCAAAATCTCCAAAAAACGACATAGTATAGTATTGCTTCCAAAAAACAACATAGTATAGTATGGCTTTCAAAATCTCTAAAAAACGACATAGTATAGTATGACTTTCAAAATCATGAAAAAATGACATAGTATAGTATGGCTTTCAAAATCATGAAAAAATGACATAGTATTGTATTGCTTCCAAAAAACAACATAGTATAGTATGGCTTTCAAAATCTCTAAAAAACGACATAGTATAGTATGGCTTCCAAAATCTCCAAAAAACGACATAGTATAGTATGGCTTTCAAAATCATGAAAAAACGACATAGTATATATAGTATGGCTTCCAAAATCTCGAAAAAACGACATAGTATAGTATGGCTTTCAAAATCTCTAAAAAACGACATAGTATAGTATGGCTTCCAAAATCTCCAAAAAACGACATAGTATAGTATGGCTTTCAAAATCTCCAAAAAACGACATAGTATAGTATGGCTTCCAAAATCTCCAAAAAACGACATAGTATAGTATGACTTCCAAAATCTGGAAAAAACGACATAGTATAGTATGGCTTCCAAAATCTGGAAAAAACGACATAGTATAGTATGGCTTCCAAAATCTCCAAAAAACGACATAGTATAGTATGGCTTTCAAAATCTCGAAAAAACGACATAGTATAGTATGACTTTCAAAATCATGAAAAAATGACATAGTATAGTATGGAGTCCGAAATCTCGAAAAAACGACATAGTACAGTGTGGAGTCCAAAATCTCGAAAAAACGACATAGTATAGTATGGAGTCCGAAATCTCGAAAAAACGACATAGGCTTCTAAAATATCAAAAAACGACATAGTATAGTATGGAGTCTGAAATCTCGAAAAAACGACATAGTATAGTATGGAGTCTGAAATCTCGAAAAAACGACATAGTATAGTATGGAGTCTGAAATCTCGAAAAAACGACATAGTATAGTATGGCTTTCAAAATCATGAAAAAACGATAGTATATATAGTATGGCTTCCAAAATCATGAAAAAACGACATAGTATAGTATGGCTTTCAAAATCTCCAAAAACAACATAGTATAGTATGACTTCCAAAATCTCTAAAAAACGACATAGTACAGTATGGCTTTCGAAATCATGAAAAAACGATATAGTACAGTATGGCTTTCAAAATCATGAAAAAACGATAGTATATATAGTATTGCTTCCAAAATCTCCAAAAAACGACATAGTATAGTATGGAGTCTGAAATCTCCAAAAAACAACATAGTATAGTATGGAGTCTGAAATCTCCAAAAAACGACATAGTATAGTATGGAGTCTGAAATCTCGAAAAAACGACATAGTATAGTATGGCTTTCAAAATCTCCAAAAAACAACATAGTATAGTATGGCTTTCAAAATCTCTAAAAAACGACATAGTATAGTATGGCTTTCAAAATCTCGAAAAAACAACATAGTATAGTATGGAGTCTGAAATCTTGAAAAAAACGACATAGTATAGTATGGCTTTCAAAATCTCGAAAAAACAACATAGTATAGTATGGAGTCTGAAATCTTGAAAAAAACGACATAGTATAGTATTGCTTTCAAAATCTCGATAAAACGACATAGTATAGTATGGCTTTCAAAATCATGAAAAAATGACATAGTATAGTATGGCTTTCAAAATCTCCAAAAAACGACATAGTATAGTATGGCTTTCAAAATCTCCAAAAAACGACATAGTATAGTATGACTTTCAAAATCATGAAAAAATGACATAGTATAGTATGGCTTTCAAAATCTCTAAAAAACGACATAGTATAGTATGACTTTCAAAATCATGAAAAAACGACATAGTATTGTATGGCTTTCAAAATCATGAAAAAACGACATAGTATAGTATGGCTTCCAAAATCTCTAAAAAACGACATAGTATAGTATTGCTTCCAAAATCTCCAAAAAACGACATAGTATAGTATTGCTTCCAAAAAACAACATAGTATAGTATGGCTTTCAAAATCTCTAAAAAACGACATAGTATAGTATGGCTTTCAAAATCATGAAAAAATGACATAGTATAGTATTGCTTCCAAAAAACAACATAGTATAGTATGGCTTTCAAAATCTCTAAAAAACGACATAGTATAGTATGGCTTCCAAAATCTCCAAAAAACGACATAGTATAGTATGGCTTTCAAAATCATGAAAAAATGACATAGTATAGTATTGCTTCCAAAAAACGACATAGTATAGTATGACTTTCAAAATCTGGAAAAAACGACATAGTATAGTATGGCTTCCAAAATCTGGAAAAAACGACATAGTATAGTATGGCTTCCAAAATCTGGAAAAAACGACATAGTATAGTATGGCTTCCAAAATCTCCAAAAAACGACATAGTATAGTATGGCTTTCAAAATCATGAAAAAACGACATAGTATAGTATGGCTTTCAAAATCTCGAAAAAACGACATAGTATAGTATGACTTTCAAAATCATGAAAAAATGACATAGTATAGTATGGCTTCCAAAATCTCCAAAAAACGACATAGTTTAGTATGGAGTCTGAAATCTTGAAAAAAACGACATAGTACAGTGTGGAGTCCGAAATCTCGAAAAAACGACATAGGCTTCTAAAATATCAAAAAACGACATAGTATAGTATGGAGTCTGAAATCTCCAAAAAACGACATAGTATAGTATGGAGTCTGAAATCTCGAAAAAACGACATAGTATAGTATGGAGTCTGAAATCTCGAAAAAACGACATAGTATAGTATGGCTTTCAAAATCATGAAAAAACGATAGTATATATAGTATGGCTTCCAAAATCATGAAAAAACGACATAGTATAGTATGGCTTTCAAAATCTCCAAAAACAACATAGTATAGTATGGCTTCCAAAATCTCTAAAAAACGACATAGTACAGTATGGCTATCGAAATCATGAAAAAACGATATAGTACAGTATGGCTTTCAAAATCATGAAAAAACGATAGTATATATAGTATTGCTTCCAAAATCTCCAAAAAACGACATAGTATAGTATGGCTTTCAAAATCTCGAAAAAACAACATAGTATAGTATGGAGTCTGAAATCTTGAAAAAAACGACATAGTATATTATGGCTTTCAAAATCATGAAAAAATGCCATAGTATAGTATGGAGTCCGAAATCTCGAAAAAACGACATAGTATAGTATGGCTTCCAAAAATATGAAAAAATGACATAGTATAGTATTGCTTTCAAAATCTCGATAAAACGACATAGTATAGTATGGCTTCCAAAAATATGAAAAAATGACATAGTATAGTATTGCTTTCAAAATCTCGATAAAACGACATAGTATAGTATGGCTTTCAAAATCATGAAAAAATGACATAGTATAGTATGGAGTCCGAAATCTCGAAAAAACGACATAGGCTTCTAAAATATCAAAAAAACGACATAGTATAGTATGGAGTCTGAAATCTCCAAAAAACGACATAGTATAGTATGGAGTCTGAAATCTCCAAAAAACGACATAGTATAGTATGGAGTCTGAAATCTCGAAAAAACGACATAGTATAGTATGGCTTCCAAAATCTCGAAAAAACGACATAGTATAGTATGGCTTTCAAAATCTCCAAAAACAACATAGTATAGTATGGCTTCCAAAATCTCGAAAAAACGACATAGTATAGTATGGCTTTCAAAATCTCTAAAAAATGACATAGTATAGTATGGCTTCCGAAATCTCCAAAAAAACGACATAGTATAGTATGGCTTTCAAAATCATGAAAAAACGATAGTATATATAGTATTGCTTCCAAAATCTCCAAAAAACGACATAGTATAGTATGGCTTCCGAAATCTCCCAAAAAATGACATAGTATAGTATTGCTTTCAAAATCATGAAAAAACGACAGTATATATAGTATTACTTCCAAAATCTCCCAAAAATTACATAGTATAGTATGGTGTCCGAAATCTCGAAAAAATGACATAGTATAATAGTATGGCTTCCAAAATCTCCAAAAAACGACATAGTTTAGTATGGAGTCTGAAATCTTGAAAAAAACGACATAGTATAGTATTGCTTTCAAAATCTCGATAAAACGACATAGTATAGTATGGCTTTCAAAATCTCGAAAAAACGACATAGTATAGTATGGCTTTCAAAATCATGAAAAAAATGACATAGTATAGTATGGCTTCCAAAAATATGAAAAAAAGACATAGTATAGTATGGCTTCCAAAATCTCCAAAAAACGACATAGTATATAATGGAGTCCGAAATCTCGAAAAAGACGACATAGTATAGTATGACTTTCAAAATCATGAAAAAACGACAGTATATATAGTATTACTTCCAAAATCTCCCAAAAATTACATAGTATAGTATGGTGTCCGAAATCTCGAAAAAATGACATAGTATAGTATGGCTTTCAAAATCATGAAAAAAATGACATAGTATAGTATGGCTTCCAAAATCTCCCAAAAATTACATAGTATAGTATGGTGTCCGAAATCTCGATAAAACGACATAGTATAGTATGGCTTTCAAAATCTCGAAAAAACGACATAGTATAGTATGGCTTTCAAAATCATGAAAAAAATGACATAGTATAGTATGGCTTCCAAAAATATGAAAAAATGACATAGTATAGTATGGCTTCCAAAATCTCCAAAAAACGACATAGTATATAATGGAGTCCGAAATCTCGAAAAAGACGACATAGTATAGTATGACTTTCAAAATCATGAAAAAACGACAGTATATATAGTATTACTTCCAAAATCTCCCAAAAATTACATAGTATAGTATGGTGTCCGAAATCTCGAAAAAATGACATAGTATAATAGTATGGCTTCCAAAATCTCCAAAAAACGACATAGTTTAGTATGGAGTCTGAAATCTTGAAAAAAACGACATAGTATATTATGGCTTTCAAAATCTTGAAAAAAACAACATAGTATATTAGGGCTTTCAAAATCATGAAAAAACGACATACTATGGTATGGCTTCCGAAATCTTGAAAAAAACGACATAGTATAGTGTGGAGTCCAAAATCTCGAAAAAACGACATAGTATAGTATGGCTTCCAAAATCTCAAAAAAACAACATATTATAGTATGGCTTTCAAAATCATGAAAAAATGACAGTATATATAGTATGGCTTCAAAAGTCTCCAAAAAACGACATAGTATGGTATGGCTTTCAAAATCTCGATAAAACGACATAGTATAGTATGGCTTTCAAAATCTCGAAAAAACGACATAGTATAATAGTATGGCTTCCAAAATCTCCAAAAAACGACATAGTTTAGTATTGCTTTCAAAATCTAAAAAAAACAACATAGTATAGTATGGCTTTCAAAATCATGAAAAAACGACATAGTATGGTATGGCTTCCGAAATCTTGAAAAAAACGACATAGTATAGTATGACTTTCAAAATCATGAAAAAATGACATAGTATAGTATGGAGTCTGAAATCTCGAAAAAACGACATAGGCTTCTAAAATATCAAAAAAACGACATAGTATAGTATTGCTTTCAAAATCTAAAAAAAACGACATAGTATAGTATGGAGTCCGAAATTTCCAAAAAACGACATAGTATAGTATGGCTTCCAAAATCTCCAAAAAACGACATAGTATAGTATTGCTTTCAAAATCTAAAAAAAACAACATAGTATAGTATGGCTTTCAAAATCATGAAAAAACAACATAGTATAGTATGGAGTCCGAAATCTTGAAAAAAACGACATAGTATATTATGGCTTCCAAAATCTCGAAAATACGACATATTATAATAGTATGGCTTTCAAAATCTCGAAAAAACGACATAGTATAGTATGGCTTTCAAAATCATGAAAAAGCGACATAGTATGGTATGGCTTCCAAAATCTCCAAAAAACAACATAGTTTAGTATGGAGTCCAAAATCTCCAAAAAACAACATAGTTTAGTATGGAGTCCAAAATCATGAAAAAACGACATAGTTTAGTATGGAGTCCAAAATCTCTAAAAAAAAAAACATAGTATAGTATTGTTTTCAAAATCTAAAAAAAACAACATAGTATAGTATGGCTTTCAAAATCATGAAAAAACGACATAGTATGGTATGGCTTCCAAAATCTCCAAAAAACAACATAGTTTAGTATGGAGTCCGAAATCTCGAAAAAGACGACATAGTATAGTATGGCTTTCAAAATCTCCAAAAAACAACATAGTTTAGTATGGAGTCCGAAATCTCGAAAAAACGACAAAGTATATTATGGCTTTCAAAATCTCCAAAAAATGACATAGGATAGTATGGAGTCCGAAATCTCGAAAAAACGACATCGAATAGTAAGGCTTCTAAAATCTCGAAAAAAACGACATAGTTTCATATCGCTTCCAAAATCTCGAAAAAACGAAATAGTTTATGATGGCTTTTAAAATCATGAAAAAACGACGTAGTTTAGTATGGAGTCCAAAAATATGAAAAAATTACATAGTATAGTATGGCTTTCAAAATCTCGAAAAACGACATAGTGAAGTATGACGTCCAAAATCACATCAACGACATTATCTGGCCTTCAGACAGCCCAAGTGATACTTTGATACTGGATGTAATGAGACTGGGCTCCCGCATTGCTAGTTTCCATGGTGACCAAATCCCTGCACAGTTAACCCATAAGCACAAACATATATCAGCAGTGCCATTATAAATAGACAGCACTCCATCACAGCAGCCAGTTATTGACTGAAGGGGACTTTGTTACTGTACAAGACAGCACAATATGATATCTGAATTAGAAACAACACAATCAGTTGCTTCTCTTTTCCCAAGCACTGAGCGACCAGATACGATGCTTTGTAAACATCATTTCAAACTGAGTTTACAGCAAGAGATTCATGTCAATTATACTAGAGGGTATAAACCTAAGCCACCGCTAACACAATATCTTCCCATTAAAAAAAAAAATTCTTCATCATTATCTCTGCAATATTTCTGAAAAGGTTATGTGACAAAAAATTCTTAGATCAACTCTTTTAATCTATTCCAATCCAAAAGTGAAATAGTTACTTCCATACTCCATCCTTCCACCAAGTATTCATAAAACAGATCCAGTAGTTTTCACGCTGCCAACAGCAATGAAGACCAAACTTCTACACTATAGAACCACCACAGAAACACACTAAAACCAAACGTCCACCACATCGTTCCTTATACTTTGAAAATCAGACTCAAATTAAATAAAAGGTGCAGCACAAGACTATATGCACACAAAGCTATGAATGAAATATTACATGAGTTTAAACTTCAGACGGAAGCTGACATATGAGCATTTAACCAGTCATTCACAAGCATGAGCCAACTGAAGAGATCTGTTAATAAAATGAAAAGAAATCTATCAAACAAAGCTTCGCCATGCAGGATTTAATTAAACTAACATGAAGAGGCTGGCAGGGTTTGAGAGCTGCAGCCCCTCTGGCTGTTCTCACCACACGGTCCAACCGGATTTGACTGACGGAGCTTTCAGCCAGAGAATTAACCATCCCATGTTCACAGTCACAAATATTCCACAACGCTAAGTGGAAAAGGTAAGAGCACCTCGGGTCAACATGACAAATGTGTGTCTTTACCATTTAGGACTTTTTGCACAGAAAAAACATGTCGATTAACAGGGGAAAGAGTTGGTAGATTAATAAAGTTTGGCATCTTTACTTGAAAAAAGTATTACTATTATAATCAATATTTTCTGTTAATTAACTAAGTGATTAGTAACACGTTCACTGCTTACTCTTTCAACAAAAGATTCAGTCTAAATCTTTGAGTTTTTAATTACTTCAAACTTATAAGTCTAATTACCCAATTAAACAAATGCAGACGTCAAACTATTTGATAAAATGCAACCAAAACCCAACCCGTCATACAGACTAATACAATATTTATTTTTAAACGTGTTAGTCTGTAGAATAACCCTGGATTTACAACTCTGGTAGATCTTCAACCCCCCATAACCGTCTTATAACACTGAATTAAGAAAAAAGATATGTGGTGGTAAGCATGAGTGCCTGCGGTTGAGTGTCTACTAAACTACAGCGAGCTGACATTTACAGTGAGCATCTGAACGGCTGAACAAGCATTTGTCATGAACTATAAACCACCGAATGAAAAGGCCAGCAATCTGTTTGTAGCCTGGACAGTTCCAATCTGCAGCCAATAGAAGCCACCGCTGGGTCGCTCTTTGTGATTGGAGGAGAAAGGACGGAGGCTTCATTTTGGTGCATTGTGTTGAGGGGTGACAAAACATTTTATTGTTTGAAAAGAGCAGACCACTGCGGGAGGAGAGTGGGAGGTAATTCAAGACATTATTTGTGGAATATTAGACCATGAGTGCGGAGTGGTCCAGTGGCTGCTGTATTTAGACTCCCCCAAAGCTCTAACAGCTCGATTTTTATTCTTAGTGCTGGCAGAGGTGGAGGCGCAGGACTTAACAAAGCACGGAGAGGGACAATGAGGAGAGAATAATGAAGGAGGACAGCAAATTCATGGGAGAGAAGATGCAACACCATGAAAATAAAACAACTTAGGATGGAAAGATGGAGGTTTGTTAACAGATTCATACATTTGTACTGTCTGCAGTGAAGTGTAAGACAGGAAGAGTACATGCTTTGTTTCTCCGTCTGTGTCAGACTGCGGGAGACGGCCAGAGTTCCAGATGGTGTGTGCTGCCCACAGCTACCAGCTATGAGACGGCCATGTAGAAAAGTGCTCATGTAAAAACAACATTGATGATCATAATATTAATAATTGGCAATCATTCAAGAGAAAGCTTCAACCAGAGAGCTGTTAACTACTAAACTCAAACAGCTGGTCTGTGATACAACTACACGATACGCTTCTAACGTATAAACAAGGACATGAAGTGGGAGGAGGATCTGCACCAAAAAACTCTTTTACATAAAGATTATTTGCTGCATTCGATAAACGAGTGAGCGGCCAACAAAACACTTTGTGTGCACCTGACAGATGTGGTGCAACAGCTCTCACATGATCAGAATGTACTGAAAGAGTCCAACATGGAAATTGACCGGCCAGAAAGTGGGTGATCGAGAAAAACACTGCCTCTGCAAAGGACTTGAACAAAAGGTAAGCACACACAAGCACCCTGCTGGGCTTGGCTCGCAATGTGCAAAAACTAAAAGGCTCTCTCTCTGTTAAAGACACAAAACACACTCACAGATTTTGTCTCTGTACAAAATGATCTTGTTCTGTCGTCAAAAAGAAACACACTCGGTTGTCGCCAATTTTCAAGGGTAAAAATGCTCAAAAACAAATTTCCACCTTATTAACTTATTGCAAATATTTTGGGATAATTCAATCGAGTTTAAAAATGAAATTCTACACTAATCTTGGTCACTTTCAGGTTCTGAACGTAACACTGGGTGATTTTTTAATAAAGGGAGACTGCAAGACTCCTGTACGTTTACATAACAACAACCAGTGCTTCTGGCCTGCGTTCAATCCAAGGAGAACTGGTCCAAAAAGAGTTGGAACAAGGCCTGAGATTGGGGACGGTGGAAACAGAAAATCACCTGAGAAGTGCATCAAGTTTGTTTTCACTGAATGTGCAGATTTGTGTAATAATCCTGCATCAAACAGACTTCAAATCTGTTTGCTGGGATCTGCTCAGAGTGCCACATGAGCAGAGGATAAGCGTGTAGGTTAAGTGCTAAAGCAAAATGAGATTTGACAGCACTGCAAAAGGCTCAAAGGAAGCATTTTACGTAACATTTTGTGCAGCTGAATGCGGAGTGGAAATGTAAGGTGGGTGGTGTAAAAACATGTGGGAAAAGCTACATGTTGATCTGCCCTGGACCGCACAAAAACTACAACTGGCGTGACTGCGATAAGAGCTGACGGCCTCTTCCGAGCCGGCGTATCCCAGCCGAGTTTGACGACCGCTCCCAAAACACCAAGAGCTAAGACGACGCTGCGTGGCTCATAGCGAGTCGTCTTCCAGCAGTCAACCAAAAGTGACAGCGGTGAAGCCGAGCTGTCGCACAAAGCTGCTTATGTCACCTTTCCTGTACACAAGACTCAGCAAGGCAGAGATCACAAATATGTTTTTTACACAACAGCGAATTAAGAGAAGCAGAGATCAA
This sequence comes from Paralichthys olivaceus, assembly GCF_024713975.1. Taxonomy (NCBI): domain Eukaryota; kingdom Metazoa; phylum Chordata; class Actinopteri; order Pleuronectiformes; family Paralichthyidae; genus Paralichthys; species Paralichthys olivaceus. The sequence continues at coordinate 5,198,795 of NC_091115.1, forward strand.
ATATTACTACCAAGAGGAGAAGAATGGAAACTTCAGCTGAATTATGAAAAATGTTTATTTAAAAAAACATATTTCTTTTCAATCCTTATTAGACAGAGAGGAGATTTGTACTTGCAGTTCTAACCAGCTGCTTCAATTACTTATTCATTTGTTTAAGTTGTTAAATTAAAATTACTAAAACAGCTTTCAACTAAACAGATTTCTTTTTGCAAGATTTATAAACAAATACATAAACTTCTTCTAAGAAGCCAGATGAGATGTTAATGCAACATAATGAAATGTGATTGTAAATGTAAGTAATCACAACATCCATGTAAAGTTTATCTCAGCATCATCTTGCACTTAAGTCGTCTCTTCGCTTCCAAGCGTTACGAACCATCCAGGTTGGGAAACATTAGCACTACTTAGGGCCATGACAGGGTTTCACTGAATCCAAAACAAAATCTGAAATAAGTCTGTAATTCTGTTATCGGGTTATCCAATTAACATTTCTCATTATATATTTCTGTTTTAACCACTGTTACTTTGATCTTGCTTACAACCTCCAATCAAAGCCTCTCAAACCACAAACAAGATACTTTATCATTAATGCAAAAATGGTTCTGATCTTCTCATCATCGTCTCTATCTATATCTCAGCCAGGTCCAGTCAGCTGACCACAGCAGTGCCTTCTATTTATTCCACGTCAATGGCACATTAAGGCGCTCTGTTTAAAGAGCAGCCTTCATTGAATAGACAGAGTGGTTTCTTAGAACAGAGCCATTTGGCCAAATTAAGCCATCTGGTGTCATGATTGGTTAAATCTCAAGACATGAGAGATAAACCATCACCACCGTTCATCCCAGTCTAATGTCTGCTACAACTGTAAGAACGCATATTTCAGTTTTCTCTATTTTTAAGAAGAGGAACATGGCAGATAAGCAGATAAACTGCATGAATGCACAGACACAGACGCTTCCTGAGGCTAGACAGACTCCACAGCTCGTCAGGCTGCTGAAGTCGCTCTGCTCCAGTTCTGTCTGCCTTCATTTGAGCTCAGCTGCAGCGCCACTAATTGTTTGGGACAAGCAATGTTTAATGTTAAATGGCTCAAAAGCGCTGGCACAATGAATTAACTTGAATGAATTAATGAATTTCTTTTTATGTAAAATGAAACATAAATGCACATCATTACTGCATAAAATATTCTGTAAAATTAAAGTTAATATCCACGTATATCCCCAAACATAGGGATATCAGTCGGGCATTAGGTTAAACCCAAAATTCTTCTATTCACTGATATGACCTCACATACAGGATTTTATATAATCATATACCACCGTAAAATAAATAATAAACATTGTCCACAAAAACAGGAGAAACAAAAGCAACAGCTACACTGAGGACCATAAAACAAACGTGTATATGAAGTGTTATGAGGTGCAGAGAGAATCTTAAAGTCCACAATGTCATAAAAATGAACACTAGAGAGCAAATCTGCCCCACAGCAAAACAACCTCAGACAGCTGCTCGCCCGGAGCAACACAAACAAAACTCTGGTTTGCAACAACACAACCAGCTCCACTGAAACTTCACAAAGTTCACTTGACTAGATTCAAGAGTTTCACCTTCAGGAAGCCAAGTAGTTTCAGAAAGATCTCAACTATAAAGTGCTGATAGATTCATCAAAACATCCTGTGAGCTGCCAGTGTGCCCACAGCCAGTGGAGTTATTCCAATCACAGTCTCGCATGGCACCGTGAACACAAGCCCTGGTGTTTCTAGCCGTCTTAATAATTAGAAGTAAATGTCCCAAGACAAAAGACCATATTAGATTTATTCCAGACTGAAATCCAATCTGTACAGGCTCTGCCGACCAGAATGATTGCACAGAAAATAAATGACCTTAACCCTTAAATGCATTTCAAGTTTCTTGAAGATACAAGATCATAGTTCGATCACAATTAATTCATTCCTTTTATTAAACTACGACTACACGTCCTTTGTATTGCTTCAAATCCGGTTGAAATGAAATTCCTAGCTTGGAGAATACCTGGATTTGTTGCAACACAAATGAATCTCTATAGAGCTGCTTTCAGACATGCACTGAAGTCTCGACAATTTTCCAGAGAGACCGTATGTTGTATGCAAATGTCTGAGAAGTTGACAGCGTGTTTCTAACATATGATGGATGCAAAACATCCAAAGAATTTAACCAAAGAATACAAATGTCTCCGGGTGACAAAGAGGAGCCGTACACAGAAGAGGCAGACGAAGATGTCAACTGGGAATAACAATGCGATTTCAAGGTTAAGCGTTATTTGAACTTTTGATTCATTAAAAGTGTTTTGGAATGAAACCGTTCATATTTGCTGTGTTTTGCGTGATTCATAATTCAATCTGCCATGTGCTCATCCTTCATGTTCTCCTAATGACGACTTAAAGATCATCAGATTTTAGAAATAAGATGGTTTTATCCCTCCCCCTAGGAGATCTTTATATAACTATGATGAAAAACTTAAAAAGCTGGGATTTTAAAATTACAGTGTAGTTTTGTTAAGCTCTCCCTAAGACGACACATGTGCACTAAAACATTAGGAAATGCATCTTGGGACTTTATAATCTGATCAGTGCATAACATATGTGTCTCATACATATGCTGGTACGTCAGAGCTGACTGTCGCTCCACTGAGCTCTAAGAGGCTTTTAAAACTGCAGCTGAACTTTCAGTGGCCTCCGCTTTCCCTGCTGCCACGAATATTGTTCACGGGTACAAAACCAGATTTAAATGTAAACCTCTGTCTGCAGTGCGTTTATGTGCATTTAGGGTTTAACTGCAGGGAGCGAAACCTTGCTTCATCATAAAAGATGCTGCTGCTGCGATGGTCTGTCTTTCAGCCATAATTATTCAACACATCTGAGCTGACATGCATTTGTTGCCATGTTGTCGGTGGACGAGTGACGGTAACTGTGTGATTGAAGAGGCTGCAGGGACACAATGGGAGAAATGAGTTGATTACAATGACTTGACACTTTGATTGTCTGTTTCTAATGAAGCTTGTATAAGAATAAAACCAGTGTGTGTGTAAACACATCATCAACAGGCTGGTTGTAGTGCCCTTCAGCAATGAACCTCTCCATTAATCTCAATAAGTGAGACATACATGTCTGTTTGCTGCTGCTTTAATAAGACGTAATCCAACACACACAAAAACCTGCAGGTTTTCCTGGGACTGAAAATACCCCTTATGAATAAGAAACAATAAAAAAGTGAATGAGGATATCAATGCAGTAATAATAAGATATTAAGAATAAAACACTGACTGGGTGAGTTTGCACCGATAGACTCTGGATATATTTGTCTAATCATGACACATATTCCCACAGATCCTTTATTTTATTATTTCATGATCTCAGTACATGTTGTCAAAACTCTACATGATCATGGAATTACTATTTCAAATAAATCTTAAAAAGTCACGATTGCACAGTGATGAACAGAAACTAGACCATTCTAAAAAAAGAATACTAGGAGAGGTTTATTACTATTAAGACAAAAATTATGAGAAAGTATAATATTCATGGCCTTTGTCCAAGTACACTAAAGTGATGATACAATGAATTAATATATTGGTTAATCCGTCAAATAATTTGCAGACGACTTATACCTGTACGACTCAGATTAGACTTGAATGAGGAAGTACATCAATAAAAACAAGAAATTAAGGCTGCTACATGAGTCAACACGTTACAACATAAAGATATTTGGATATACAATGTGATGGACATTATCTCTTCCGTCTATTTTATACCGTCCATTTGGACAGATGAAGAAGAGGGAAGCCACTTCCCCCTCTTCCTCCTCCCCCTCTTTCCTGTGGCGTGTCAGTGTGGTTGCTGCTGGGCTGACTGGGGGAGCTACAGGACAAGGTGATGCACAGGCCACCACAGCATCTGCTCTTCATGGGCCTTCATCCACTTTCCAACTACACTCCTCAATCTTGCCTCTCGATTACTAGAGATTTTTTACCATTTCTCAGGCCCGCTCTGTGCGACGTGGCCTCCTCTGTGCTGCCTACATCAACCAAAAACCATCTGGGCGGATGGTTGTGTGAAGGTGAAGCAGCAAAGGAGAAATGGGAAATGACCCAACGTGGAATGAGTTCTGGCGTTCAGCCTTCTGGCTCAACGAGGGATAGCAATAAAGGTGGCACGCAGCTGAGCCAACAGCTGACAGGAACAGAAACCAATGTTTGGCCAAGGTCAGGAGAAACAGCACACACACACACACAGCCAAAACACACACACGCCGCCACATGGAGTGAGGATGTAACACTAAAACATGGGCAAAAGACACAGGGGAATGATAATGTGGCGACCTACTACTCGAGGGGTGTCACTGACCCGATGGTCAAAGAGCAGAGGAACAACTGTCTGTGTGTGTGTTGAGCTGGCAGCTCAGAGCCCTGTAATCAGTGTAGCTGTTGGCAGCCGTCACCAGGCCTGATGGCAGGTAGAGATCACACACACACACACACACACACACACACACACACACACACACACACACACACACACACACACACACACACACACACACACACACACACACACACACACACACACACACACGAAGGGTAGATAAGGCCTTTTTCAGTTTGCCTGGTTTATTCAGTTTCTTCTCTTGCCAACTGCTTCTTTAAAGTGCGCCTCGTCTGCATGTGGGCCAATAATCCGAAGTAGGACAGAGAAATTAGTTGTACAACAACTTTATATACATAGACTGTGGCAGCAACATGAACAACAGCTCACTCAGGCACCAGAAGAAATCCTGCCATGTCGGTGGGCCATCAAAACATCCATAAAATGTTATCATCCTCGCAGGGACAAGATAGTCATGGTTTCAGCTGTAGCTGTGAGGGCAGGAGTCTCCTCGTTAAAAAATAACTAATAAACAGGTTAAATCATCCGACGACTGCTGTTTAAGAAATGTAGTGAGCCATTTTTAAAGGGAAACTATATATTTGTGACCAGGTTTCAAAGAGTAATGTGGGTCAGGGATTTCAGAAATGGGTCAAGGATAAAAAAGAAAAGTAGTGCATTTCTCTCCATGGGATTTAAAATTGAATCTAGCTCAATTCATTTTTTAAACCAACCAAAAGTCTTTAAAATAACTTATTTGCAGCCATAGAACATTATTTTTTTGTCTCTACCATGCAAACAGAATCACACAAGCTCAGATGTGCTTCATGACTCTCTGAGAACATTTTTTAAAAATGTGCATGCACACTTGCACACTTGCACATTGCATATAGCCACCAGCTTGCAAAATAGCAAAGTGAAAATGTAATGAGAGAAAGAAAAGAGAAAAGGAGCAGAGAGAGAGAGAGAACGGAAACAAATGGTAAGTCTTAAGAAGGCGAGAAAAAGCCGGAGGGGAGCTTCGTTCTTTTGAAACAGAACCTTTTTTAAGTCTCCTGGTTGTCCACATGCAAGTGCACATCTCTGACAGGGAGACGAAAAGGTTTAAATATCACCCTCACATTACGCGACACTTCACGCGTGGGTGTCTGAACGTCACATTTCCATTCATGATTATATCTCTTACTATGACTTTGAATCAACAATGAGACTAAAATAAAAATGCATTTAAACATGAAAACAATGAGAACATAACATTTTGGTGCCACAGAACATATCCAGGCGGATTCAGGACAAATCCTTTGCTCTGTTCTTGCTCGGGGTCATGCTGGTGTGAATTAGCGCTTACAGTATGACAGACATCAGAGACTGCAGGAAGGAAATCCTGCAGCCAAGAGGGGAAGCTGGTGTCAGTAGTGTGTAGACACTCAGACAGCCAGATAGCTGTAATTACTTCTGCAGCAGACAAAGATTAATTAAGTAGGAGAGAGCGCAGAATTAATGAGGTTAGTGCACACCTCGACCAGACTTTAAAAACTTCACACCATCCCCATGGTGACTGCGGGGAGGATGAGATGCACTGGAAAGGCAAAAAACAAGTCGTAGGAGTCAATAGTTGCCTGTTTTTCTTTTAGAAAAAGCCACATGAGATATGCTGTTACACATTTTATGCACTCAGACGAATAAAGAGATTTTTTAAAAGCTAACAAATCCAGACGAATCTGCTCTTTCAGACCAAACCAGATACTTGAAACTAATCCCACCTCCGAGCACTGAAAGTATCAGATATGTTTAATTTTCACTTGAAGGCAAAAAGGATCGCAGCTAATTATCAGAACTTGGCAAAGCTATATGCACAGGTGGGAAATGTGGAAAAGATGAGCTCAGCAACAATTTAAGATACTCACATTCTTTCCTTATATAGACCGACGGCTAAATGCATATTTAAATGCAGACAGCAAAGTTTTCCTTGCGTTTATGCAAATGTTTGTAATCCTGGCTGCAACACGACTAAATCTCCCTCTAAGTCACTTGTGTTTCATGCAGCAGACATTCAATGCACCACCTCTGAAAGACAACACCCTAAATTTGACACAATCTTTTCTTTCCTCTTGTTTCAAATCCTGGAAATAAAACCGAACGGAGAATATACAACCTCATAAAGAACTCTGTACAGCGGAGAAACAGGCCGCTTCTACATCACCCACTAAACCGACAACTTATAAATAGAAAGTACTGAAGTCTCGCGGGCAGCTGGCAACATTGCATTACAGTCATATGTCATATGGCTGTTGGAAGTCTTGCACCACCATTGGACCAGTTCCCAAATGTGACTGGCAGCCATGATGCTCTGCAGCGCCCAGAATGTCTAAAGACCCTGAAACAAATGCTTTCAAGTTTACTGTCAGAGGATAAGTGGGTAGGGTCGTTCTGTGCTGGCCTGATAACAGGGCCTCTTGTTGTGTGCACTGGAGCTCACCATTATTCTAAATTTATATGAAGGACAGTTTTACCGCAGGTAATCAGAGCTGGTCCTCAAGATGAAAAACAGGTGGTGAGTTCATGAAAGACGTATTTTTACTCATGGAGGATCTTTGGAATAGCTGGATTTTTTTTTTCCTCTGAGTGGCCTGATACTCTGACTGACCTTCTTGTTTTCTGCTGGGAGTCTTTTTAATGTTGCACCAACAGAGTGACGTTTGATTGGTCGGATATTTGCAAGATAGCTTTCTTACAGTAGCAAAAAAAAAAAGGTAAGTGAACCGCGTGGAATTATCGTAAGATCAGTTAAGATCTGCGTACATTTTTGGAAAAGTGGCAAATTTAGGCTTTTACAGATGGAGTTTTTCTTCAAGCCTCACAAAAAGATCTCAGAGGACTTGAAGATCCGGAGCTGTTGATTTGCACAACACAAGAAAAGGGTCCCAAAGAGTTTAAATATTCATCAGCCTACACTTTATATATAAATGTTAAGACAACTGATACTTCAGAACAAACTTGATGCCAAAAGTCTAACATTTCTGAAAGAACCAATTTTCCTCTAGTACCAAAAACTAAGTACTGGAAAAGTAATTCTTCCAAGACTGAAGAGGGCAGCATAATAACTCTACAAGCACATGAGTCTGACTTCAAACAGAAGAAGAAGAAAGCAGGTACAGTAAAAAGTAAAAGCAATACGTGGAATGATGGCAGGAATATGTTTTTGAGACAATGATTTGTGGATTAATTATTATTTACATACTGACAACACATGCAGCAGTGCATATCAAAGAGTGATAATGTATTTCAATAAGAAAACACTATCAAACATTTTACGAGTGGCCCAGTTACCCAACAGAGGAGCTGTGGGACTGACCTCAGGAACTCCTCCTCAGTGTTGCGCAGGTTTGATCCACAGCGACCAGCTCTCATCTGGTGCTGCACGTGCTTCAGTCGGACATGGTGACTACTGACAGCCGACAAATCCCCCGTTAGGCCTCCACACCTGCCTGTCATCACATAGAAATCTAATTCATTAAGCGCCGATGAATCACACTGCAGCTTTATCAATCACTGCCAGACCCCTGAACACGGCCGAGAACTGGATCCCTGCCTTCACCCAGCGACACGAGTTCCCCCCAGAGTTAGCTGAAGAATGTGGCGTGTGTCTAACACATATATCAGTGCCTCAGTAAAGGTGAACACCTCATGTCATCATGGACTGCAGACCAGTCATGTGTAAATCAATGATATACATATACAGACACGCACACACGCACACAGACAGACACACACGATATATGATGCAGCACCATGATCTTTGATCTGCAGCTGTTGTGTCTCGTTTCGAGAGGGAAGTGTTTTATATGTTGCTTCCATCTCAACGTCGTTTCAGCTCCTGGGCACTCGATGGTTTTGCTATTTAAGTCGAATGTGACTACGATAATAACTATTCATCACTTGGAGCTCAGCTGAATAAACATCAGCGTGTATATATATATATATATATATATAAATATATATATATAAATAAAAACACATACAATGGAACAGTCAGCTGAGCACAAGCTGCACTAGGGCGTGTCTGACTGGATTAAATAACAAAATCAAGAGTTCTCTGCAAAGCACATCTTCACAGAGCTGTGCACAACTTTATCATTCCGATGAATTAGATCACAAAATTAATCAGCAACTTTTTTTTGACCATCTCCCGATGACTTTAAGAGCCAAACATTTGACTGTGGATCTCTGATATGAGAGGATTTTCTCTTCAGCTGTTTAGTGTCAACGCAAACAAACTTTGAACAGTTTGTGAGATGAGACCCGGAAGCTCTGACACAACTATTTACTGATTCACACGAACCCTTCATGTATTAATATGTCATCGAACACAGTAGTTGGCTGCAGCACTACACGAGTGTAAAGTAAAAGTACTTCACTTACCTTCAACAACAAACCTGGGGGGGGGGAGGGGGGGAGGGGCGGTAGCAGGTGCGCTGATTGTTCGGGGGTTAGCTTAGCCAGCTAGCTTCTTTGACAGTCCCCGTGTCTCAAACCGTCTTCTTCACTGTGGCCGGGGTTTTTATTTTCACTGTTCTCATCGTTGCTGTCACAGTTTTCATTCACGTTTGTTTTCAGGGTTCTTGTTTGTTTCGTGTTCGCCGCCATGAGAGCTCAACCGGAAGAGGCGCTGAGGTCATCCTCACCGTATTTTTTTTTTTTTTTTTGCAACAGTGTCGCCGTGTGGCTGGGAGAGGTAACACAACTAATTCAATTTTTAAAAAACATTCTTATCAATATAAATAATTCACAATTGCTGTTTATTGAGCTGAGTTTAACTTAATTTTTCATTAAACGAATTTCCTTATTCGACAGGTACGATTCATAACAATCAGTTACAACCATAGACTGTATATAAAGAGGTTACAACACAGCTGAAGTATTTGCTTCTCTTTTCTGAGGATTGACATCAACAGATTCCATTCTTTCCAAAATGTCAACTTTTCATGCAATAAACAGTGGCAATACATTTTTCAAATAATCCAGTGGATCTGAATAGAAGAGGGGAAACCTGTCATGGTGTATAACTAGTTACATCTCATAAAAAAGAGTATATACAAATATCAAATGTATAAAAAAAAGTATACAGCTGAATGGCAGATGTTGAAACAGTCCTATGAGCTTGATCGATCCAGATGTTGTGATTTATTTCTGTCTGCTTCCCAGAATTCACAGCGTTGGCTCGTCTCTAAAGGGTTAGATTGAGATGACAGAACTAAACTAAAACAAAGCAGAGATATTTGTTTTTCCTGGACAAGTTCCTTGTCTGAAAATAGCTCAGTGGTTCAAACAATGGAACAAATTATGAAGATGAAAGGCAGCGAGTTTTATTAAAAAGTCACTGAACTGTGTTGATATTATAGCCAATCTTCTTTTTAAAGTACTGCACAGTACAGGATAGCTCAATTACATGTTTCTTCTATACATGAACTTTAAGAAAACCTTATTTTATTCTGTTCAACAGGCTACTGAATGCTGTGCCATTCATTTGTCTTGACAGCACTCACTTGATTCCAGGTGTGGATACATGTTCTCAGTCACTGGGTGACATCTGGAGTGAAAACTGGAGGTGAAGCGAGACAAGATGGATGACATGGACATTCACTCAGTCTGGAGATTGGAGAAAAAAATCGTAGAGTAGCAGCTGGAACACTGGAAGAGGAGGAGCAGGAGGAGGAAGAGGAGGAAGAGGAAGATGAGGAGAAAAAGGAGGAGGAAGAGGAGGAGGAAGAGGATGTCTGTGAGTGCAGGACTCACGTATCGTTCCACACAGACAGCATCATGAAATGAAATCACTCAGAGTCGGGGAGGTAACCAGATCAACACAGACACACAACAACAACAACATCATCATCATGGTGTATGTAATTTAATTTGTTGTAAATTACACTCACATTGCACCACAACGTATCACAGCATCAATACATCCTGAGCAGACATCGATATTTCAACAATTACGTTTGACAGAGACCTCCACACGGGGAGGAAATCTGCTGATTGAATTTACAGTGACTTTAAAAGCACCAGCGAGGAAGAGCACGATGTGAAAATGACAACAGCATTGTTGTAGACGTTGAAACGCATCCTTACGTTGTCCATGTATTGTCCTTGTCCTCTGATATTAATAGATTGCAGCAGAGGAAAGGGAAAAGACATGGTAAGAATTTTATTTTCAATTGTCTGAACAAAGCCACAATTTATAAAAGCTCAGAGAAAGATTGTAACTCCTGCGTCCAAAGTGCTCGGAACAAGAAGAGGCTCAGAAAACGTGCAGATAAAAATAACTGGTACAAGAAAAAAAACACTAACAAAGCACAAAAACTGCTTTTTAACTTTAGCGAGTAGAAATTTGTTGATAAATTATAAATCAGCCTGCGAGATTCTTCCATAGAAAACATTTACCTTCGATTAAAGTACAAATTCGGATATACAAACACACTCGAAGGCCTTTCAAAAGATTTAGGATTGGAGTTTAAATGAGCGCTCATTAAAACTTAACCACGCTAATCAAATTTTAATGCTCATCAAAAAGCAGCAGACGTTCTATCCTGGAAATGAAACGTACACATCCTGTCGTAGCTGCAGTATATTCTCATTCAGGCTGCAGGCTCAGATGATTTTTTTTTTACTAACGATGCAGAAACATACCCTCACACACAGATATAAAAATATTAAGAGTCAGAACAACAGCACCGACGAGTCAAATGCACTTCACCACCTCGCGTGGGTCGGCACGACTCGGGAAGAAATGCACAACAGCGGAGCAGAAAACCACTCATCACATGCAATAACGTTCAGCACTAGTGCGATATGGATTAACATTTATTCACATTTGAATTTATCTTTGCCCTGTTGATAGTTATCTCTTCATTCGCTATGGATGATGCAGACATCTTAAGACGTGGTTTACAGGATCGCTGGTGTTGGTGGAAGTAAACATGTTGCGTTTTTTTAAGCACCTTTTCTTCACTGTAGACGAGATTTGTCTGTTTTAGGCACCGAAACTTTAACTTTGTGTGTTCTCCTTTGTTCATGTGTTACATCAGAAAGGCTGGAGCAGGAATCGTCAAACCTTTCATGGTGCATCTACACAACATTGACTGTATATAAAGAAAAGATAGACAACGCTTCTCCACAACCTCCCATCGTACAATGATGAAGTGGTAAACTCCCTGTGTTTGTGTGCAGTAAATAGAGCAAACAGTGACGTTTTTCCACATGTTCTGTTTGGTTGGTTTGTGTCTCTTCTTTGTGTGTCTCTTGTCGTCAGTGTTGTCGTCATCACACAACCCTCTGGAGGATGTAGAGGATGCCAATGCCGTCGATGGTGACGAAGGTGGAGAAGTCGGACGACACGTGGATCCTCTTCAAAGCGCTTCCAGCTGGATAGAAGGTCTGCAGGGCCTCGCCTCGCTCCACATCCCACCACTGGAAACAAGAAGGAGAGAGTTTTAAAGCTCTTCACTGACATTAAACTGCTGCAGAGCGTCTGGGCAGACTGAGGTCAACACTGTGTATAAGTTTGTCGCAGGCAAACAGTGAAAAGAAGAGACACTGAAACATTCTCCAAAAATGATGGTGACATTAAAAAGTTTTTAAAAAAAACCTGTGACAACTTCTAATGACGTCACAATGTGCGATCCAGACGACCCGATGTAACGAGCGAGTGAGCGGGAATTTCATGCTGACTTCAGTGTTTCCTCTGTGACGGGTGAAAAACGGCAGGAGTCAAGTAGTGTTTGATCTCAGTCAGACCCTGAGACAAATTGGTTGCTAAGAAAAACATGATGGATTTAATAATAATATTATCAGACTCAAACTCTCACACAGCCACAGGCTCACACACACACAAACACACACACACACACACACACACACACACACACACACACATACACCCCCCCCCTCACCACACCCAGAGCAGTTTTCCTGAGTGATTCTGTTTAATCTCAGTTTAAAGTCGAAATTTTCCATTGAAGCTGCAGCTCACTGAGATGACTCATCAGAGACACATCAAGTCAATCATTTATAACCTGGCAGGAGGGGGGGGGGGGGGGGGGCACACTTTCAACTTTGATAATATAAAATCATAAAAAATGAAAGTCGACATGAGTCAAATTAATAGGCGGAAGTTTTAGAGGTGTATGTTTTTGTTATAAAGCATGTTTGTTTTTGTGTGTGTGTGTGTGTGTGTGTGCACAGTGCTTCATGCACCATTCACACACTGTCAGCTATCAGGGGCAACTTTGACATCGTGACACAGCTCAGATCCGACAATAAACCTGTTTTAATCTTCTGTTCCAACAATAGCTGGTAAGTAACTGTCGGAGTCAGAGGCCTGATAACCTGTGATTAATAATTCACTGTGTACAGAGAAATCAATTCTCTCCTCATACATGTGTCTTTCTCACCTGGAATCACGCAGGAATCACAGAGGAAAATACTTTACACCACGTGCTGCTAGAAAAACTCGACTCACTACCAGGAAACATTCAAGTGACTCTAACTAATGTAAAAAGCTGCTTTACATAATGTCTTATTAGGTTGGTTCTGTTTGTGGTGCAGCACCATGATGAATCTGCAACGCTGTTTAAATCTCTGCTGCGCCGAGGCCGAATCTGACCAGAGAGCAAACGTGACATTTCAACACGAATTAATTTTGTGTTTCTGACGTCTGTAAATACAGACATATAGAGACTGAACATAAAATAAACATAAACCAGTGTTTGCCGGTCCTGAATATTACTGGACTTTAATTCACACATGATAAGAAGCAGATGCAAAACATCTGCATAATAAAGGGCTGGAGCCACCGTTCACCCAGCTCGTATTTTGTCTCTGCACACAAAAATATATACATGAATACATGCATATAAATGTATTTACCATATCATTGTTTCCTCCTCTTGCTCTGATTAATTATTGCAAAACAAACATAGGCTCATAAGATGGATCGGCATTAGTCTCCAGTGTCCAGGGAATGAATGGTAAGTTGTTTTGTTTTATCCAGGGATAAAGAGAGAGAAGCAGATGTGTGGCTGCATGAAGAAACACAGACGTGATGAAGGAGGGATCAATAGACAGGTGGAGGGATGAAACGAGGATACACACTGTGCAGATATGAGACGAGGGAGTGAGACTCCAAACTGTAATTGCATCTGAATGGAAGGAAATCTGGCTGCTGGCTGCCAAAGCTCTGACAGCTCAAACAAAGAAATAATACTTAGATGCCTCCGCGTACACACACACACACACACACACACACACACACACACACACACACACATAAATGCAGAAATACAGAAAATAAGAATTGAAAAAACCACAGATGAGAGGAAGTCGAGAAACAACAAGACAGAATCTGCTGACAGACAAAAGGATTAACAGGGAGATGTGATGTGTGGAGACAATAGCTGGTGCAGAGTAAATGTTTGAGGGAAGAGTCAACCGACGGACAGAAAGTGTGAAAATTACGCTAGCCTCCGAGTGAGACTGCAACCACAAAGAAGAAGAAGAAAGAAAACGTCCAGAAAACCACTGCGTTGAATCATTTACACCAGAGGACGGTGGCGAGAGCAGACTGAGTGGAATGCATATTAATGCATCTGCTCGAGAGGGAGAGGACGGGGCAGCGAAGGAGAAGTCAAATTTCTTTGATTTAAGACGAAGAAGAGGAGGAGAGAGAGAGAGAGTGAAAAGAGAGATCATATGAACACAGAAACAAATGAAGATGAGAGAAACTATAAATGGTGAAAAAAGAAAACACATTCATCATAACAACAGCGAGACCGGCTCCATAAGGGCTTGTGTCTCATATGGGAATACACAGCAGTGCTATGTATGTGACACAGAGCCCATGTCCTCGGAGCAGATGGCTGATGTGCTGATATCAACAGCATCACTACAGGACCATTGATTTATGAGAGAGCCAGTGGAGCACGTAGACGCTAAATTACTGTACAGTGTGCGCTGCTGGCGAGAGGACAATACCCCCCGGGTGTGTTTACCGTGTGTGTGTGACCATCTCTGTTTTTTCATTTTTTTATTTCCAAACATCCAGCGCAGCATCCTGGCTTCAGTCTGTGCTGAGGCTGCTGAAATTAACTTGAAGAATGGTTGGAAAATGAGGCTGCTACAACGTGAGCTGCACATTACATGAATACTAATGTAAGGAACAGACACAGTGGGGCCAAGAGGAAATGTATACGGAGAGAAAACGTGAATGAATTAGCATTAGAATGACACTGACGCTGATGTTTAGAGTGTAGATTACAAAGGTAGAACTCATACAGCAAATTAGTAAAAAGTATTTTGAAGATTCCGTACAACAGCTACTGGTTTTCCTTCACTAATTAATCTGTCAAGGATCAAGGATCAGAGTTCATATGCTATTTAACTGATTACCTCTGTGAAGGAGGTCGTGTTTTCATCAGCGTTTGTTTGTTTGTTATTTTACGTTTTAGACGTTTTTTCAATTTTTCATTTCATGGTCATTTCCGGACCAGGTCACACAGCTCGTCTTTAAAAACCCTCAGTCATTTCTGTCACTGATAACATGCACCTGATCCTGTCGTGGACTCGCTACTGGTTCTGCATCTCGTCTCTGCGTCATGTTTACTCGTTGTATTGTAAGAATTATGTCACAGGGTAAATAGAGACCACAAACGTGATGGCACAGAACAACAAAGGCGACTGAACCCTTATCTGTAAAGCCACAACACTCTGCACGCTCAGATAAGCTCCCTCTCAGCGTCAAACTCCCAAACACAGGGGTCAAAACCACGGGGTGGCTGCGTGTGTGACCCCAATTCTATCCAGCGAACAGCAGAGGGGCACCAAATCTCCTCCGACAGTCCCTCAGCGTTAGCTCTGGTGACGCTAAATAGGTCTGCTTATTTAGACCACCTGATGGAAAGCAGCGCTTACATAACGGAGATACCTGCCCGTGTGTGTGTGTGTGTGTCTTCTTGTAAAGGCCGGGGAGATGATGGGAGATGCGTGTGTGTGTGTGAGTGAGCGCACGGTTGCATCTTTCAAAAAAGGGTGGAGGGAAGTAATTAATCTTCCCTCTTACATAAATAGCTGACATACAGAGTCCAGGGGGAATAGGTGCGATTTCTACGCTCTGTAAAAAATCCTAAAGACTCAAGCGACGACCAGCAGGCGGGAGGGGAGGGGGATTACAGAGAGAGGGGAGACCAGCTGGAGGAGATTTAGGCGATTTTGTAAGGCCACCTTCGCTTCAGAAAATGATTGATTGTGTGTGTGTGTGTGTGTGTGTGTGTGTGTGTGTGTGTGTGTGTGTGTGTGTGTGTGTGTGTGTGTGTGTGTGGGGGGGGGGGTGTGACCAGGCCAAAAGTCCTGCTGGGTGGGAAACAGTGTGACACTGAGTTTGAATTATTCATCCAAGGTTCCGTCCACTGAAATATTGATGCTCACACAATCCACCACACTTTCCCCCCCCCACACCCTCTTTCCTTTTTTCCCTTTCTTCTTTCAAGCACATTTTTCCTCTTTCTGTTTTTCTTTCACTCATACACACCCCTCTCTTTTCTGTCAATCCTTACAGTGTGCATGAAAGTGGTAGATGTAAGATTTGTCAGAGAATCCAAAACAGAGAGAGAACAAATAGGAAAGTCAGAGAGAAAATATTAGCTGGTAAAAAAAAAGAAGAAAAAAAAAAGAGGAGCTGGGGAGTAAGAAGAAATGACACAGAAACATAAGAGTAAAAGGATGATGTTTGAGAAAAAGAAGAAAATGATGGAGAGAAAGAGGAGGCTGAAGTACAGAGTAAGAGCTCAATATGAAATCTGGATTGATGGATCGGATAGATGGAGATCAAAAGATGAACAAACCACTGGTGCTTTCATTTCATTTGCTCTCAGAACACAGTCCTTACAACCACAGAAAGACAAACGTGTTATAACTTTATAGGTGGTATAAAAAACGTAAAAGATAAAAGTTGTCCTCATAAAAATGTGGGAAATGTATTTATTTAATATTTTACTGACAAGTGGCGTTTTTTCCTCCCTTCAGTTTATAGTTTCTCCTTCCTACATCAAGATTGTTAGGTTAAATACTCGTTTGAAGCCTCATGGGAAATCTACATGATTTCACTGACACGGACGGGCTGTGTTTAGTTTAGTCCAAACTGAAGTTTAGTAGGTAAGGTATGTAGTCTTTGATCAGACTCAAAGTTCATTAGGTGCATTCGACCTTCAGATTTGTAAATCTAGTTTTTATGTCGAAAACATATTTATCTGTGTGTGTGTGTGTGTGTGTGTGTGTGTGTGTGTGTGTGTGTGTGTGTGTGTGTGTAGCCATACATTTTACAAAGAAAACGCCATCAACATCTCCCTCCATCCTCTCCTCCATCACTGTTCTACCATCTCCACTCTACATCATCTCATCTCTGTGTGATTGGTGCTCAACACAAACACACACACAGACACACAGAGAGACACATACACACACAGACACACACACACACACACACACACAAAGGCCTCTCTTCTTTAGTGAGAGACACAATTAACCCCGGCTTAATGAGCAGCGCAGGGGAAACAACTGCCTCCCAGAGACAGATAAATATTTCACAGGCCTGTGTTTATACCCCGAGCCTGACAACAAGAGCACGGAATCCAGGCCAAGTTCGTTCCGAGCTCAACTTTCACAAAGTTCTTCACTCTCGCTTTGTCTCTTGTGTGTGAGGGAGAGAAATGCAGATGCCGAAGCAGGAAGTCAAGGACATATGGAAACTACATCTACTCCGGTTGCAATTTGACCACATGAGCAATAAGGTGTGAATCATCTTTACTAACCTCTGGAACGGGAAAAGGAGATGGTGGAAAAATAGAACAACAGGCTATGAAAAAAATTGGATGCACTTTGAGAGGCTGTTTTGCATCTTGTGAGTGTGTGTAGTTATTTTTAGAGGTAGGTCTGCTGCTACGCTGCAACAGCACTGCGGGGTGCTTACATCTGAAACGGCATGAAGACAAGAAAAGTGCTGAATAAAATCAAAAGTGCAAGTGATGCCTGAACCAACGCCGTGGCTGCGTTCCACCGGGTCGTATACATACATGTCCTCTCAGAAGACAGCAGTTGTCGTAATGTTGTTTACAACTTTGAAGGAAGTGGGAGGGCGGTACAGGGATGAAAGCACAAGCCGAGGATGAAGTTAGTCTGTGCGGTCGCAATAATATCCGAAAAAATGAAACTTGAATTACATTTTTCGTCCTGAAAGAGATTTAGGTCAAATTACTAACTACTTGATTGCTGACGAGGTGTTTCAGGAGTTTCTCTGCTCAGACACTAAACAAACCTCCTGGTATCTAAAATACAATCTTTATTTTTACAAATAACCTGCTGTGTTATTTTCAACCATTAGAAACTGCATTTGCAAAAATGTATATTTTTGATTTCAGAAATGAAAAACAGACCTGAGGCAGTCGCACCTACAGGCAACATAACTCCACTACTGGGACTGACTGATGTTCATCCTTGATAAAAAAGCCCTAACATCTGCTCTGCCATTAAAGGAAATGGAGACACATTTACTCACGGCTTAGCCAATGTCATTATACAAAAATCTTGGCAGCTTGATAACCCAATCAATCCCTCAGAGAGGTGACTGATTTTTCTCTCCACTCCATCCTTTGCCTTCAGTCGCTCACCGCTCTTCCGCTTCTTGATCTTTGACAGATTGGCCGTCCATCAAACATCTCCTGAGGGAAGGTCAGATCAACCTTCTCTCCTTCATTTCATCACGCTCATCCCTGCCCTCCTTCCCCCCAGCTTCGTTTTGACTCTGGCTTGGCGTGATGATTGACGGTAATAGTTCATTGCCCCACGAGGCCTCATTAGGATACGCTAAACGATGATGGCTCAGGCTGAGAAGGCAGGAGGGAGGTTTACTTAACACCTATTGGGTGAAAGCAAGCTCAACTGATCTGAAAGAGCTTTAGTCAGATACACTGGAAACTAGAATAACTGCCCTGCTGTTGAAAGCCTCCATCAGTTTCAGTCTACTAGCTTTTTTTTTTCCAGATTTGATTTGAAGTCACCGTGACCTTTGACCACTAAAATCTGATCAGTTCATTTGTCAGTATTAGTGAACATTTGTAAAGATTCGCCCGAGGTCTTTTTCAGAAAATGCGTTCAAAAGGCAAAAAAGGGTTTTTTGTGTGTTCACAGTGACGTTGAACTTTGACGTCCTCCAAAGAATATTTTCCGCATGATGGGTGTTTCAAATATATCTGTATGACCTTGACCTTTGACCTCCAACATCGAATCAGCTCATCTTTAAGTCCAGGTGAATGTTCATACGTAATTTAAGGAAATTCCCTCAAGACGCGGAGGTATAAAAAGCAAGCACCTTTAAAAAAACACAGCATCACGCTGAAAAGGGATTTGAGTGTGAAAACTGAAAAAGTTAAACTTCCAGCGAGGGAGGTAGACTTCAAGTGTGAGGTCACCAAAATGGACAGATGAAGAAAGTGACAGCAGAGAGTGGGAGAAAAACAAAAGCACGGTGTGAAAACGAGAGATAACAATGAAGGAGAAGACTGAAGGTGGAGGTCTGGTGGGAACACAGAGGCAGAGAAATAGGGAGTGAAAGCGCAGGGGGGGGGTAGGAAGGTGAGATAAGGTGAAATTGTTTCTCTTTCTCTTCCATCACAGGCTCGGCTGATAAGTGATGTCTGACAACAGTGGTGGCAGGGGAGAAGTGTCATCTAAAACACTCCCATCCATCTGGGGATACACTATTCGGAAGTGTGAGTGTGCAAACGTGGGGGGGTGTTAAAGTTAGTGTGTGTACGTGTGCTTGACCGCGCACGAGTGTCCCGGAGACAAAAGAAAAGAAATTGTATCTATCTTTTTTGTATCCTGTCGGGTTTCTGGGCCTTCAGTGGTTCTGTGGAGCAACGTTTTGATTGTTTTTTGTGTCTTGAGGACGCACGTGTGTATGTGCACAAACATGTAAGCTAATGCAAATGTTTTCTACACCCATGACATCTCACACGCCACACTAATATTTACATATGTTTAAAATACTGTTGTGATCCGGCCTTTACACTGATCAACAGTTGCTGGCAATAACAGTCCTATGAATACACATATCTGTACCGGTTTGTTTATTTGTCAGCATGATTTTGGAAAAACATAAAATATAATAACGCAAAGATATTGATTTAATTCAAATGGACTGTCAGACCTTAGCAGCGATATCCACTGTACTTACTGCAATTCTAGATTT
The DNA here is from genome assembly GCF_024713975.1 of Paralichthys olivaceus. Lineage (NCBI taxonomy): Eukaryota > Metazoa > Chordata > Actinopteri > Pleuronectiformes > Paralichthyidae > Paralichthys > Paralichthys olivaceus. Next base: position 5,218,493 of record NC_091115.1, read on the forward strand.
ATTCTTTTATTTATTTGATTTAATCATTTTAGTTAGTCATTGACATATATTGCAATATATACAGGGAACGTTCTGATGTAGAATTAGATGGAAAAACTAGAAACTTAAATAATCTATGTGTGCTCGCCTCCTTTTTTATATTTTATTTCACAGCAGAACATCCTCAGAGATCTGCAGGTATATCTAGGGTGACTTATGCATTATGAACTGGGACTCTCTGTGCACTCCACTGCTGAGGAGTTCATCAGCTTGTAGCCTGTTGGGTCGCACCAGTCCCGACTGACTGGCATAAATAAAGTACAGCCACCGACACATTTGACACAATGTTTGTAGTTTTATGCTTTGAAATGAAGTACGAGGCTCCCCCTGGATGTCACATGATGAAGTACTGATGTGGAAAATCAGTTGGCACAAATTTCCACAACAGTGAATATATATTTTATTACCAGCATATGACCCTTGGGAGGTTCACTACAGTGATATCAAATATTTTTCCAGCAGCTCAAGTAAACAGCACAGCTCATAATAATTTCTGAAACCAAAAGTATCCATGTGTTTAACAACACAAGATGGATGCAGCTCTTTAAAAGCCTGTTCGCGACTGAGGCAACGATGCCTTGCTCAGACTTAAATAAACAAATCAGCGGCCTGTATGAAGAAGAGTCTTATTATTTTCCCTCGTAAAGATTTACCCACAAGGTGTACAGCAGAATGATGGACGTATCAGTGAGTCAGACCCTATTGAAACAGGGGGATTAACAGATCTGAACAGATCAGACATCGCTGCTGATGAGATAGCACCTCAGACAGCTGGCTTAGTGAAGTAGACCCAAGAGATATCGATTAAGATTAATTAAAGACACGTTAGAATCTGGGAAACTGTTCATAACATTAGAAAGATGTGTCATTATCATAGCCATGTATATAAAGATGTGCAAAGTGTCTCCACTATCCAGAAATTTAGGAAAAATATCCCGGATATAAACGCGGTTATGTTGTCTGCACAGTAGCGATGCATCAAATAACTAATTCACACTAAACTCCATGAAAAAATGCACATTTGGACAAACATCAGCGTGATAAGAACCTCCTGAAATAATTCAGTGTCTGTCTGACAGCAGCTAAGCAGTCCATGGTCAGTATTTGTAGAGAGTGATTTTTTTTTTTTCAGTGCTTTTGTGTCTTTGTTACAGTTTGGTGTGAATTATTCTGGGCTGCTGGGCCTGTGTGTGTATGTGTGTGTGTGTGTGTGTGTGTGTGTGTGTGTGTGTGTGTGTGTGTGTGTGTGTGTGTGTGTGTGTGTGTGTGTGTGTGTGTGTTCTTGCAGTTAGGATGAGCCTTTTCACACCTGCCGCCTCCCTCTTGGATCCCTCTGTGACGGATCGACTCATCAGCATCTACTGTTTGTGTGTCCTTGCCTGTGTGTGTCCTTGTTTGCGTGCGTGCACGTCGAGGACAGGTGAGAGACAGGTATTTCCTAGCCGAATGTGGAGCAGAAGGACAAAGGACTGATGGGAATCGGTGTCGGAGGGACTGCTTCATCACCTTCTGACGCACGTACATAAAAAACACACATTTATCCGTTCACAAGCATCTACGCCTACCTAATGCACCAACACAAGCACGGATGTTGTGTTTTTATTATGTAAAGTGAAACGCTGGTGACGAGGAGCATGAGAAATGTTTAATTAAACACTCTACACAGGTAACTATGCACAACAGGGGACTGGGCAAGCACACACCCCACACAACAGCCTGCTGCTTTTAATTACATGCACACCATTCAGCCGACCATGCAGGCAGAGGGAGTGAAACACAGAGAGAAGAGAGGCAGAGCAGGAAGTAGCTTGAGAGCCGATAAAGGCAGAAGTACTGACAGAAATGAGTAAAAAGAAATACTGGAACAAACCAGAAAAGCATGGTTCTATACGTAGAGCCAATGACCCGAGTAGAAAGAGACAAATGATTCGCTACGAGCCTCGTGTTTCATCATTTTAACTGATTGACTCAGTGATAACCACGGGAGACATCGCCCGCTGTCACTTCTCCTGCTCTTATCCGACCAATGACAACATCATCCCATTTAACGGCAACAGCAACACACTGAGTCATTGTGCACAAGGGCTTCTGATGTTCAGAACTGAAAACCCTCCAACGAATCCTATCATGATAAGAAAAACATGTCTTCTCTGCTTATTTTTCTTTATTTTCTGAGTTATTCTCTTCCAGAACACTGCAACACTAATATAAAGGAGTAAAGGATCTGCTGTAGATTTTTTAACTGATCTATATTATGATAAATGAAATTATCCTCATAGTAATTAAACAAACAATGCTTCGAGGGGCTGTGTTTATGGTAACACATAATCCATAATATTCTTATCTCACCAGTATTTACAAGCGGTCCATGAAAACGGATTTGTGACTGCCTTCAAATTCTTTTGTATGTGCACAATAATTTACTGGAGCTTAGAGCTTTGGATTACTGTTTATTTATGCTGTCTAATAAAGTTGAGCTTGAATCCCTTTATTTCTCATCTCCAAAATAATACTGAACACATTTAGAAAACACTGACACGCCATCTTATAAAGTTGTTACGACAAACAGATGCCTTTCACATCCAGCAGACACAGAGCAATATTAGCATCGGTTTGGACCCGAGCCTCTGTCCAGCTGATGAATGCAAAGCCCCTTTTCACCTTGTCTCCAATTTTTTATTTGTTCTTTGAGACACTAAGTAATGTAAATTTAACCCCTCCCTCATAAATATCAGTCCCATAAACATGCCTGATTTTATTTCCATCAAGATCCATGAATAATTCTCTGAGAAATCAAGCAGAATGTACCGCACCAAATTTTGACTGTTTTTTTCTTTATCCAACTGCAACATATGCTCTTTTTGTACAGATCATTCATTACAAATTAAATCTTTATTGTTTTGTTCAGGGATGAAGAGAGAAAGACAGATATGTAGCTGGATGAAGACATAATGACGGTGGGATCAGGATTACAAGTTACTTTTCTGGAGGCAAAAACAAAGGTGTTCTAAAACTTTAGTTTTTAGTTTAGTTTGCCACTGCAACATGACTATGGACACAACATGAGCATCATTCAATAAAACATATAAAGTATGCTATATCATAGAGATACTATATTTATGTTTTATCTTTATTTTAAACCTGACCCATTATCTAAGTATCATGTGGTAACCATTGATTTCTAACCTCTAGTTTCTAAGTATGACAAACAAAAAAGTTTTTAACTTTCAGAGCTTTCTGTGGCTGTATTGTATCCAAGCCAAACTTCAGTATCAATCAGCCCACAACTATGATTCAAAGACACATTTCACACAATCCCACTGATCCTCCATAACGAAGTCTCTCCCTTTCACCAGCTGACGATAAACAAAACACCAAAGACCCTTATGGGGATGTTCAGATGATTGCCAAGCCTGTTTCCAAGACTGATGCTGGTATTCTTGTTCCAAGTTTTAAGTAAAAAATACCACTCCCTTTTTTATCTATAAATCTGCAGCTCAGAAACAGGGGAGTACTAACAAGTCCATTCAAAGTTCCGAGTCTAAGTGCAGTTACCAAGATGGCTTGTCAAGACATTTGCTAATTGTAAAATAGGCGAGCGAGGAGACACGCCCGGCAACGATTATTAAAACAGATAGACATCTAGATTATCATCGTGCTGCCTCACTCAGCTGGCTATACGAGAGGTACACACTCTGTCATGGTGATTACTGTGACGGGCAGCGTGGCCTCTCATAGCTGCCCAGCCGACACAAAGTACAATTAATCAATCAAAGCTCCCGACTCGGGGGTTCATCCTTTAAGACAGGCATAATAATCCCTCACTGCTTCCCACATCCACGCACTGAAGTCCACATGCTCTACTGAAGAGGAGAAGAAGAGTCTGCATAATGGAGGAATGGAGTGATCTAGAAGCTGATTAACAGAATAATTATGACTGTCGTGGTAATGTAACAGAAGACAAAGCTGACGAGTGTCGGATGAGTGCCTCAATCAGAGCAGGCCAGTGTGCAGCATCACTGACTTCAAGAATAACAGCTTTGTCGACCCACACACAGGTATAAACAAAGACACACACACACACACAGCACAGCCCCACACACGGTATCAGGAGTAATCTGAGATATAAAGTCTCATCGATCAGAGCTGCTCTCTCTTGAGGATTACATCATTGCACAGCAAATAGCCAATCAGAGCCCAGCTGAGACTGTCCGCTCTGTGACCCCATCTCCTGTAAAAGCAATAAGAGGTGTGCACAAACACACACAAACACACACACACACACACACACACACACACACACACACGCTATTCTAGACTCGTCACAAAGAGGCATTGATATCATCCTCCAAGGTATTGAGCGTTTTTATATAAACCTGAACCCGTGCAGTTTAGTCCTCTTGGCAATATATCACTGGTGCATGTTGGGACATGTTTGTGTTGTTGATACTGTGCCAAATTGAAAACCTCTCAATCAAATCACTCAACCTTGATTCTCCCCCTCACACAAACATGCACCAACATCGTTATTGGCATCGGCCCTCGCAAATCCATATCAGGCTCTACTCACACTGCCTGAAGTATTCACATCTTATCCTGTGACACTTGACATTCAGCTCAGATTCCTCCCATTTCTCAAGATCATAATTGACATGTTTCTGCATCGTGACTGCACTCTAGTTCTCTTTGACTCCTCATAGTGAACACATCGTGGCACTTAACCATATGATTCCTGTGTTATCGTACCTTGATGTAGCCACCAGTCGAGACCAGGAGAGAGTTGTCTGGGGAGAAGTGCAGGCAAGTCACCCAGCCGCCGTGGAGAGAGTCCATGCCGTCTTTACCGTCCCGCGAACAAATCTTCAGCAAGGAGCCTTCTTTGACGCTCCACAGCTGTGAAAAGCAAAACATTATAAACCACCCATAAAGAAAATTCCACTAACAAATGACAAAGATGCCAGCTGTGTTGGTATTTAAAGATTTTTCAGAATAATTAAGGTTTTATAAAAATGTATTCCTTACTGTTCTATCAACTAACTTGATTTTCAGCCACATGTAACAGCGGATGGATTTTGCTCAGTTGCCAGAGAGATGGTTCAGTTATCATGTGATACAAGTGGTCATGTGTGAGAGGACACTGTAGACACGTTCAGCGGCGGCGTGCTTCTTTTAATGCGTCCAACTGGTGGATCTCTTCTGGCCTAACCTATCCCAGGATTCACTGCGCTTTGGTGACGAACAGTTTTTCAAAGAGGTAATGGTGCTGGCAAGCGACGAGCCGTCCGATGCTTGAGAATCACGCTTTACATTAAGCGAACAGCTAAAAGGAAACATGTTGAAAAAACAAGAAGCATTCAAACTTTCTCGTTATGTCCAACTGCAGTTATGTTGCTCGGCGTTATCCTCTGTGGGCCAGACTGTCATTAGAGTTTGGCCTTCACAGTCTTCACAAAAACTCTTGCATCAGATATGACCAACATGTCATCCTTAGGTCACGTGATGATTACTAAACCATCTCCATGGCAACTGAGCATGTTCATGAACTTCATACGATGTGGCTGAAAGCTCCAGAAAGACACCATAAGAGTCGAGAATGAACCTTGTGTTAGCCTAAATGAGAAATTACCCATAAAGCACCACATATATATATATATATATATATATATACACATAATGAAATGATGGTTTGTGATCCCTGGTGCAGAACATCATGTATATTGCAGCTGTTATGCAAGTGTTCAGATGCCATGCTCCTTTGACAATGACACATCACATGTACGGCTATATTTAACTCTTGGCATGCTTTTGTGCTGAATGACTCAGATTTGTTACCATAGAAACAGGGGTGAGATTTCAGTGCGGTTTATGTAATTGGATCTGAGGGATTGGGACCTCTCTGGATAATGGAGCAGGTTCAGCCTGGAGACCACTCAAGGGCATTAACCCCTTGTTGACTGACATAGTCTACGAAAGGTTTACCGTAGCTTAACATCTTCGAACACAGTGTAACTTTTAATTTACTTTGGATTTGGACTTTTGTATTTGTGTGTGCACGCGTGTTTGCAGATGAACGGTGCCAATTCCGAAACCTCTGAAATCCAATTTGGCAGCCTGAGTCCTCTCCTTCGCCTCCCACTGTCGGACATCTCCTCCTCTGCCTGATTCTCTTCATCTCAACTTTCTTGGACAACCACCCCCTCCTCCAGCGCCCGCGCCCCACCCTGAGAGGAAGCCCTGAAGCCACCTTTTCATCTCTGAACACTGCAGCAGTAACGATGATGGGGCAATCTCTGGGATAGAAGTTGACATCTGTAATTGTGTTTTTGTTTGTTGCACTACTTCTCCTACTAGTGCATAATGCCATTTATTAGTGTGAACATATTGATGTGAGTATCTTGAGGTAGGAGGTCTTTCCTGCAGCCGCTATCTTTTCTCTCAAATCACCTTCATCAGTCCCTCCACTTTTCTCTTTGCAACCTCAGTTTCCTCTTTAACATTCTTCTTCCCTCTCTCTACACGTCATCTTTTTGTTTGCATTAAGGGAAGGATAGCAAGAGATAAAAACGGTGAAGTAAATGGCAGAATAGACACACATTCTGCCATTCTGAACACACACCCGAATCTCTCCGTTGTCGTCCCCAGTCGCGAGGCACTGGCTGTCCCAGGAGAATCTGCAGCTTCGGACACAGTCTTGGTGACCGCTTAGCGTGTGGAGGCACTGCCAGGACTCACAGCGCCAGAGCTAAGAGCAAAAAATAATGCATCAAAAAAAGTGAAAAACTGAAATCAGTATTTTAGTTTTTCAAATTATTAAAAAACACAGAAATGTTCATATTCAGACTTGGTTAGTGCAAAAGTCTGCATGCACTGGATGGATTTACCTCATTTTTACACTACACTAGAACTGAAGGGAGCAACACGATCCTATCGTAACCCATTTAGAATAAGACTAGGTACTTTCTGTAACACAGGCCATTTAAACTGGATGAATTTCTCTGGGAAAGAGAGTGATATTGCACTGTAGATGAAGTATAATTAGAAAAACCAACATAGAAGTGTTTACAGGGAAATAACAGGACATATAATTGTGCCAAATACAGAGTTAATGTTGTTATAGCACTGCATAAGAACAATGCAACTGTTAATGAGCACTCTCCCACTCTCCCCTTTTCCTTTTTGTATCTTCTATTCCTGCCTTCTTTTCTCTTTCCATCCTAGTCTGCTGTCACTGTTTTTCATCCTGACCCGGTTGCATCCTGTTCTGCACAGAAAATAACACAGCTCATAATTAGACCCTTCATTTGGCAGCCAGCTAACTATGTCTGTACACAAAGTCCCATTCATATGAAGGTCAGGAGAAAAAGAAAGAAAAAAAAACGGAGAGAAAGAGACAGAAGAAGAGGGATAAGCAGAAGTGCACACTGTCTCTCTTTTTGTGGTGTTCAACAAAGACACTCAAGGCTGAGCGCTCTGGTTGGACCTCGAGATAGACAGAGATCCGGGGCTTGTTTGTTTTGAGCTACCAAAGCCCCTCAGTCTGTAAAGCATGGACTTTGTAGCTGGCTGCTAACCAGCCACACACACACACACACACACACACACACACACACACACACACTCACACAAACAAACACGAAGCTCAATTATCATCTTTGCCAAATCCATAAAACACACATTCTCTCTCACTACCATTGACAGACAGAGGCCAGGTTGGACGGCAACCTAGTGGCTGCAATCTACAGGAAGAGCAAACCCAAATTCCCGTGTGAAACTCAGTGGCAGTGGCTCGAGATGAACTGCTCGCAGCTTTGCATTGTTTCGTTCATGCTGGACACTGAGAAACACAAGTTGTCATCCGTGTCTGAATATGAGCGAGGAGAGACGCGAATCTAACACTGAACCCCCGACAGTGAAAATAAGACAGTTTCAAATAGCGCACAGTCGTAATGCAGTTCAGCTTGTGCAGTTCAGCATGGTTCAGTATTCTGTGGACGATGAGTAGGAAAAGCAATTATTTAAGAGAAGTTTGGGGAAAAAGGCAATATCCAGTCTACAGAGTCGGTCAAAGTCAGGCTAAAGTCAAGCACAGCAGTGTTGGTGAACAGCATCCTGGCAAAAACTACATCCAGACAGCGAAGTGGGTCAGTTTGCTTGTCAGCCCATCTGCCAGGCTGGTGGTTCAGCAGGTCCACAGGCTCTGCCATTTAGTCAGACTAAATAATCACTGAACGTGGGTGTTGAAGGACCGGCTGACCAGCAGCTTATTTACCAGACCTGACACTGTCGCTGCTGCACACTTTAGTCTCTAAGGTCCCTCACCACCCTGCTGGTGAAACCTTTAGCCTCAGACATCACCCGCGGCAACGCGTCTATGTGCTGTAGGTAACAAGTTTGGAAAGAGGCTGGCGGGAAGGCGTTGACGTGTAATAGGTCGCCTCATTACTGGCAGCACAAGCAGATATGTCTCATCCCGTAAAAATTAGTATTAATGTGTGTGAGTGTGTTGAACCTTAGCAGTCTTGTCAGCAGAGGTGGTGGCGAACAAGCAACCGTCTGGAGAGACATGACAGGACAGAATGGCTCCCTGATGAGCGTTGATGTCCTGCAGCTTCTCTCCACTTTCTATGTCCCACACCTCGAGAAAGACAGAGATGATTCAATATTTGTTTTATTTTGTGTGTGTGTGTGTGTGTGCGTGTGCGTCTGAGCGTCACCTTGACAGTACCGTCGTAGGACCAGGATAGCAGTCTTGTGTCGGCCTCTGAGCTGTTGAGCCGAGAGAAGCACCTGACCTGCTCTCTGTGACCCTGGAGTACTCTACCCTCGCCAGACTGCCACCTCCACACCTACAGGGGGTAGAAGAGAGATATTAGACACTGATGCTCTTCACTTCACCCCCCCCCCCCAAAAATGACATTGAAGCATCTTGATCCTTGCCCGGTGGCAGGCTGCAGTATGAGTGAAAACCCCCGTTTCCTCTGTGTCGGTGGATGGGACATGGGCTAACCTGAAAACGTTTAGTTTTTCCCAGCGAATATTTCACGGACCTTGATGAAAAATAAGATCGGCCACATTTAGGGATCTGATCTTGGTGTGTGTGTGTAATTAGGTGCAGTTTGGTTAAATTTAAAAAAACTGTTGTCATTCTAGATCAATCTGTCAATGTTCTCCTGATGGTGTTCATTTTGTCAGTGGTGGTACGTTCACACTCGCTTCTTTGTTTTAGTGGAGATTCAGGTAAAATTAATTTCGGACTGGTGTGTGTTTCTTAAATCTCTACAACTGAGAAATGGTGAGTTAGAAAAAAAGTTGTAAAGAAACCTGGATCCAGACTTTTCCTTAAAGTACCTACAAATAGCCACGCTGATAGAAAAGGACATAAAAGTAGTGGCAAAGAAAGAAGTAAAGAAAAAACTGCTTTCAAACAGCAATGTGTTGTAGCCACGTAGCATCCACCAATCATCTGACAGGGAGGGAGCTATAGATGCTGCAGTGCGGCCTCACACATACAGGGAAGTAATATATCAGTGCGCTTCTGAGTGCAGAAGAAACTGCTTGTGGAACAGCAGATCACAGTATTTCATGTTCTATTCTATACATTTTTTTTGGGTGTCTTAGGTGCAGAATTTATGCCAATGCAACCTCACATTGGTGTACATACTGCTAGTTTTATGCCTGTGTACAAGCAGGTGAATGAGTCGAGATCAGAGTTCAGCTGAGCTCAATGAGGTCAGGACAGACAGCATCATCCAGATCATTTTATCATGCCCGTATGCTATGTCGCCACTTTTCCTTCTCTGAATAGACTCTGTCATGTGTCCAAAGGTTATAATCCATCACCAGCTAACATCAGTGTCATTAGATCTCTTTACATTCACTCTGCGTCTGCATTAACATCTAAATACACACTTTCATTTCCGAGCGGGCACACGTCAAACAGCATAAATTTGAATAAGCAGCGGACGACCCGGGAAAAGTGATGTTGCAGGAAGCTGCAGCATGAATACGGAGCGAGGCCCTGCTCTGTCGGAGAGAGAGGAGGAAGTGCTGCAGTGGACAGGTCTGTCGGCAGAAAAGAAAAGATGAAGAGGAGGAGATGAGAGGGGGAAGAGGAAAGGGGAAATGAGCAACAGAGCATGAAGGGTGGGGGTTGAGAGAGGGTAATGGGCCGAAATACACACACATACCCACACACAAACATAGACAGTTCCGGTCAAAACGAGAGCGGGAGGAAGATAAAGATTTATCGAGAGCGACACAGCCGAAGGCAAATGAGATGAAAGAGGGGATGAAGAAGGGAGAGGTGAAGAGGCTGGGGAAAAAAAGATGGCAGAGTGTAACAGGTAGGGAAAGGTGAGAAAACCACAGAGAACCGAATGACTGTGAGGATGAGCGATTCAGCAGAGCAGACGGTTTTACTCAAGGTGAGGAATGGGGATGAGGGTGAACAATAATCAATAGCAGGGAAGAAAAATGGGAGGCAGGTTGGGGGAGGGAGGTAAAAGAACACGGCATCAATTAGGCAAGAAAAGGATGGTGGGGTGAGGGAGAGAGTGATGAATGGAAGAAACACAAACAGGAGCAGACAGAGAGTAACAAAAAAAAGCATAAATGGAGGAAAAGAGGAGCTGCACACCCTGATGGTGGTGTCCTCGGAGGATGTGATCAGGGTTTGGCCGTTCTGGCTGAACTGGCAGTGCAGCACCGTCTTCGTATGTCCCAGCAGAGTGGCCAGAAGCTTCCCAGAGGGCACTTCCAACACCTGCAAGAAAGAACCAAAAAATAATCAAGTAAACAGCAAAACTGCGTCTCAGCTTCTCCACTCTTAGGTGACATAAGGTTCAACCCCGGCAACATCTGCACAAGTCTTGAATGATATCTGATTTATACTCGGGGAGGAAAACTGTCCCAGAGTTTCCCTTAAAAAACAATCCTGACAAGCAGTCGCATTTCGAGGGAGGACTGGAAGCACATCAAAAAAGAAAGCGGAGAAAGGGGGAAAAGTTATAATGTAGAAATAAGCCCTAGAGATTCTTTCACAGGATATTTAATGCTGGTTTGGAGGCGAGACTGACAGGTGACAGGTCGAGCCCATGTAACGATGGGACCTAGCTACTACGGCGCCATCCTCCGGTCTCTACTGAGCAGACTCTATGTGCAAGATGGCAGCGTTAGCATCTGATATATTTTAGCTTAATTTCAACTTAATTAATAGAAGACATCCATCTTTATTTACAGTCTATGAAACACACAAACACACTCACACACAAAATTCCTCTAGAGCCACTTTGGTTCCTAGTTTTTAAGTCATTCTCATAGACTTCTATAGAAAATAACTTATTTTTCCAACCAGAGGAGTCGCCTGGAAATGGAATAAAACGAATTAAATACAGCAGCACAACATTTTCTTAACTGCAGCAGAGCAACTGTATTTCTGACAGTATAAAGGACAGACCTGTGATGTTTGAAATATTTACATCTCAGTGGACAAGGTTAAACTGTCTGAGCAGAACAAGCCCGGGGGTAAGACAACCATGTTTCCAAAGGCTCTAAGCACTGAGACGTGAGACTCAGAGACCCAGAGAGAAAACGCTTGGGCAGGTTTCACACACCCAGCTCAAAGATTTCTGGGATGGTGCATTGAGGAAACATTCCAGAGGGCGTTGGGCAAAGAATATGTAAATATATATATATATATGTATAAAACCAGAGGAAAGACTTGTTTAAAGTGCCACTGCCAAGGGAGTAAACACGTCTCTGAAGTCATGTTAAGTCAGAGAAACATCGATGACAGTGGTGAAGGAACGAGATGGTCAGTGTTGAGGCTGCGCTGATTGATGACACATACAATAACAACAATAATCTGTCGATTCTGCTGTTATGCTTTGAAAAAGTAATGAACAAACACACAGATATTACACTTTTCCCTTCGGCCGACCACAGTCCCTGACTAGCTGTGGGTCCTGCTGCCTGATACACACACACGCACAAACATGCACACAGACACACACACTCCTAGATACTTTCACGATCATGAAGAAACACACAGTGACGTTCGGTTTTCTCCTGCATGTGTGTCATGAAGACTTTAACATTTAAATTAAGGTGTTTCAGACATCAGAAGCTGTGAATGAAGTTCATGAATTATTAGTCATTATTTTTCTCCAGTTAACTGATGGTAAATAAGACCAGAGGAGGAAAGAGGAAATAAATGCCTCCTCCCACTGCAGCAGTCAGTGGCACTTCCATGTAGCACCACAGCTCCCTCTGGTGTTAGCTCAGGGGACTACAACAGCAAATGCTGAAACTCCCTCAGGATTAAAAATGAATCTATAACTGTCGTTGGAGATAAGTGATTAAGTATAAGTTATATATGTTATATTCAATTTGCAATTTTTTAAATAAACTGGATATACGACAAGGGTTAGGGAAAGTGTTTAACACCACTGGTGCAAAATTCTTGGCTCGACAGTGAGTCGACCTCAACCATGTGCTTTACATGCACCAGACACATACGTTCACAAACACACACCTGCCACCACGCAGAATAGGACTCCATTCTCTGCCTGCAAACAACAATTTATCACAAAGACAAAGAGCGGAGGAGCCCGGAGAGCAGGGGGGGGCCGACGGAACAAAAAAGAGAAGGAAAGATAAAGGAAACAAAAGAAGGGTTGAAAAGAAAGAGCAGTGTGTGACAGAGACTTGAGAGCAGGTGGGAAGAATAGTGGGAGAACAAATCACAGGTTAAAAAGAGGAGTGCAAAGAAAGAGAGATGAAAGAAAGAGGCTGACCTGGTGAGCAGCTGACAGGACAGATAGAAAAAGGCGACAGTGCTTGTGTCAGATCTCATGAATCAATGTGCCCTGAAAAAAAAAACACGTCCGAAGGCAACGGGGACAAGTGTTTTACTCAGCTATACACACAAACCGTGGTAACACACACACATACAAACTGACGCACATGCAACTTGGGCTGTTGAAGCTGGAACGAGCAAATTGACAAATCCTTTAAGCACCGGATTGACGGTTTAATAATGTTGGCAGCAAATAAAGTTTAGGAGACATAAATACTGTGTTTTCCACCTTTACTGTTCCATCCTCTTGTCCCAGAGCCACTGCAGAGGGCTGCTTGCACAGACAGGTACACCTGATCCTGGACGACTGCTCCTCTGACTGGAACAGCACTGATCCCGTCTTGCCATCACGTACCTGTGACACACATTGATTTATATAGTTGTTTTCAGACATGAATTTGGTGCTGGACCACGCAGCAGGAGATTCTCTGCTCAGACACGTTCGCAACAACACAAGTCTTCGGGTGAGGGGTGGTGCAGCAGGCAGAGGCAGAACGAAACGTATTAATTCTGCTAAAGAGATCGTGTTTTTATTTTCAGCATATCGACGCCGGCGTCGTCCCTTATCACCACAAACTCTCTTGATATCTTCTTTGTTGTCTTCTATGTATTTTCTTTCTGAGATATTGTTATATATATCAGTTCATGTGTGAAAGCAGCTTTTTTAAATTATGATTTTGGTACCAATCATACATGTCTGTACTTGATGGTAATGCTCACAGAAACATTCCTGCTTCAGCCAGTAAACTGCTCTTTTCTTCTGTTTTCTCACCTGCAGCCTGTTGCAGTTGTCGGCAGCCGATACGGTGATTTCTTCATCACAGAAGAGAACGTCAGAGTCTCTCTTCAGACAGACGGCAGAGGTGGTGTGAACCTTCTTAGTCTCCCATAACTGCGACACAAGAAACACAAAAAGAAAAATATGAAATTGAGTTTCACTTTTCTCATGTTCGTCGTCTCAAATTACTTCATGGTTAAATAAATTTACACAGAGGATCATTTTCACATTATTGATGATAACTAAATTCATTTTTTATATAACCTCAGTTATTAAGGAAGCACCCGAAGCAAGCAAACGCTAATTCGTTAATCATACAGTAGCTGTTTGTTCTTTATTTAAAGCATATTGAGGCCTAATGGAGTAAAAAAAAAACACTCCTCATACGGTATCAGACTTTGTAGAGGTGCGTGAGTGCATAAACATGAAGCTCGTCTTATTCAGTAATCAGTATAGTGTGGCCTGGGTACTATATTGTGTTTTCATTCCTGAGAATTTTCTTATTAGGGCTGAGAAATCTCTCCCGGAAAATATTAGAGGCAATTATAACATAAGTGACAGTATCAGTTAAAGTTCACCCCAACAGAGCTGAATCACACACGTGTCAGTCTCACCCTGACAGTCTGGTCATCGGAGCACGAGAGCAGCTGTGATCCGTCATCAGAGAACTGGACACACTGGACCCAACTCAGGTGTCCACTGCAGTCAGCCATCTTTTTATTGGACTCCAGGTCCCACAGCTGGAAGACACACACACACACACACACACACATCATACAGGTCATACAGCTTTTAAACACTTCTGCATTGGCTTTACTCTCCGGACACCATAATAAACAAACTGCATGTATTTCTTAAATGTTATAATATAATATGATAGAATTCTAAATCTGCATCAATTATGACATATGAAAACAAAAAACAGACACTTAATGAAAATGTGTAATTGTGTATGTGAGATAGCATGTGCGTTCTACCTCCACAGCGTAGTTTGAGAAGGCAATGGCGAGCAGGTTACTGGTCGGACAGGCGTGACAGTACTGCACGGTGCTCAGACGATTTGTTTTGATCTCCAACAACATGTCTGACGTCTCCACATCGAACACCTGAGAAAGAGCGACACGCAGACACGCAGATGAGTTTCTGCCTTTGCACTCGGTGAATTCATTTTCAAAAAGCCATAATTTGATCAAAGTTGTTTCAATAGATAATAATCTGGCACATCAATGTATTTATAAAAAGAAGTATCATCTTGTGCCTGAACATTTGAACCTGAGGCAAACTTCATCATTAGTCTCCTCTTCCTCAGAGACAAGCTCCGCAGTGTTTGTGTTGTTTCGAATGAATGGAGACATAGAGGCTGCAGACAGACCCATGGCAGGACAAGACTGACTGATTTCAGAGAGCTCGGGAGAGGAGGGGCTGCTCGCATTTACAGCCAGGACACACGCTCTTCAGACTCTATAATAGACAACCTGACAAACAGCCTCTCGTTCCTGTCTTCTTCACCGAAATGACAACGACGAACTGAACCTTGAGGTGACGGATATTTATCTGTACGGCTGAGACAAGTACGATGCCCACAAAACAACGCAACACAGTAAACAATGTCATGCATCTCCGCCCACAGAAAGCACAAATATACTTTTCAAAATAATATTCACATACCAAAACACTGTTCCTGGCGGCACATGCGATACGTTTGCCATCTGCAGTCCAGGTGCTGCACTTGACGAGGACGGCTTCATCGCTCTCGGTAAACATGCTGTTCACGTTGATCGTCTTCCACTCGTTGGCGGACGACACCTGAAATAGCTGCATTCACACAAGAACACACAGACGTTGGAGCATGTGAGCACAAACAGCGTGCAAGTTAAATTAGTTATAAGCTCTCATTTCATTGGTCAGATGTAGAATTGAGATAATGACTATGCATCTTTTATTACCTCTGTCAAGAAGGTCCATTTCTTTGTTTGTGGGTCAGAAGGATTATGCAAAAATTCGGTGAAAGGACCGGACATGGACAAAGAAAGACCCCACTAAATTTTGGCTAAGATCTGAACAAAGGCACGGATCTGGTAACTATCTTTCTCTTACTTTAACATTCTGAGGCTTTTATCTGAAATAATTCATGGATCTTGATGAAAAGAAGATCTAGTGGATTTTGATGTTTGTGACAAGCGACATCCATTGCACTTGTTTCCATCCAAGGAGAGGGATCCCTCACTTGTGACTCTCTCTGGGGTTTCTTCTTTTTCCCCCCGATAAAAGGTTTTTCTGGTATTTTGCTCACTCTAGTCAAAGGTTAAAGGATGTCGCACCTCGTTAAGCCAGGTGAGGAAAATTGTAATTTTCGGGCAAAACTGTGACTTGTGATACAGTGATATAACTTTAAATATCCAAGACACGTTTCTTTAAAAAAGACCTTGGACAATTTTAAGCAGAGAATAACTTATTCACTTATCACATATGAACATATGCTCTGCCTCCAATTTCAGAGAAATTGTGGAAAAGTGGAGTCTTAATCTTTTAGTATCTGATACACTTGATCTTGACATATGGCACCAGGATACCGCAGTAGGCCATTTTTACTGGCAAAATCAATGACTTCTGTACTGAATTTTTTTTTTGCACAGATTTTACAAATAATACGGCATGCTCTTCAACGCTCAGAAATCATGCAGTTTAGAAAAGTACTAAGCTTTGCCTTGGAAAAAAAACAGCTCTACATGTATCCAGTTTAATAGCACTCACCTTCACAGTGCCATCGTTGGAAGAAGTGGACAGATAGGTGTCATCAGGGGAGAAACAACA
Source organism: Paralichthys olivaceus (assembly GCF_024713975.1). Classification (NCBI taxonomy): domain Eukaryota; kingdom Metazoa; phylum Chordata; class Actinopteri; order Pleuronectiformes; family Paralichthyidae; genus Paralichthys; species Paralichthys olivaceus. The sequence continues at coordinate 5,234,980 of NC_091115.1, forward strand.
GTGGTTGACTGGTTCAAAGTGCCCAAACATGGCGTTCTGGGAGGACGGTCTGTTGAGGTTCCACAACTACAGAAACAGAGAAAGCACAAGCAAAAAGGGAGAAATATCAATAAAGAAAAAAAGAGATAAGAGCAGAGAGAGAGAATCGTCTGTATTCACAAATCACAATTTGTCTCGTAGGCTTTAACAAGATGCAACATCCTCTGTCCTTAACCCTCAACAAGATTTTTTTAAATCCTTTAACAGGGTAAAAGAAAATGTAGGAACCTCAGAGAGAGGCACATGTGAGAGATCCCTCTTCCAGGACGGACAGAAGTGCAATAGATGCCGAGTGTAGCTGAACACATGAACAAAATTACAATATTTACAACATGGATTAGAAGAAACAGTTTCTAACATAATGGAAATGTGTGTCAGTGTTTGAAGTATTTATACATAAGAAAGTGTTTGATAGAAATGACGGGAGCAGCAATGAGAATTGAAATGGAGGAGTTATTCGCAGTAATGGTAGAATATGTGAGACGGCATATTGATAATAAAGCAGTCTTGTTGTAATCACAGTCCATGATCAGCTAACTCCACCATCATGATCCATGGAAAGAAGGAGACAGAGGAACACAAAGGAAGAAAGGTCACAAGACAGTGTATAAAAAACACTCACTCACCTTGACATTCAATAACTTGTCGTCGGAGCAGGTGGCCAGGAGGAGCTGCCGTCTCGTGTTTGTGAACTGACAGTGGTTGACCTGCTCTTCGTGCTCCACCGCAAAGACCCTCAGCAGCATGGCTCGCTCCACATTCCAAACCTTGTTCCAAACGATATAGAGATATTTCAGCATTGGTTTTTATTGTCCTCGCCGGTTCGTTGCCGGTTATGATGGACAACCCAGCCTTTCTCTTCTTACCTTAACTTTTCTGTCACTAGAGCAGGTTGCTAGGAGACGGTCGTCCGGGGAGAAGGCGCAGCAGAGCACCTCATCATCGTGGGCCTGGATCTCTGTGAGCTTCTCGCCCGTGGTGCTTCTAAACACCTGAGCAGGCAGGTACCATTACAGTAAGTTACTGACTGAGCTCATTAGCACAACTTTACTACAGATTCACTTCTGGTTTCAAAGGTCCCGGGATGGAACTGGTACATTTTCGAGTGAATGACCCTGAGGGGGTCATAAGATTTTACAATCAGACCCAAATCTTATATAATTCTTATTTGTTGCCCAGGACCAGATAAACACTTTACAAAGCCCATTCTACTGCATTATATTTTCCAGTATTTTGTCTCCATGGAAACTATTTTTCTCTCTATCCTCCCTTGCAATCTCACTTAAACACGCACACACATAAATATATATACATTTATATATTCGCAAAGAAACAAGTGCTGCTTTGATACCTTGAGTGTCTTGCTGGCTCCACAGGTGGCGATCTTGGCTCCGTCATGGGAGAAGCAGGCAGAGTAGATGGAGCCCTGGTGAGGGTGGATCACCAGACGGGAGAGAGTCTCCACACTGCTCTTATTCCTGGACAAACACACACACACACACACACACACACAAAGAATAGTCAAAACTAGGATACACAACCCATGATCACCATGAACAATTTGAAAGCAGACAGAGAGGCAAGTAGGAATACAATTGCACCTGATCTGCATATATACAACAAATAATTTGAGCACACATCAAACACCATGTAAAATAGTTTGCTTGCATACAGCCAGTCAAAGTAGAGTTGTCCCTCGCTGGCCCGGTGCTGTGCCTGCAGCAGAGCCTGTTTATAGACATCGGATGAGTGTGGCTGAGACAGAGCGAGCTGCACCACGTCGGGGAAAGGACGCTGTTCCAGGTGGTGGCCGTTCAGAGACAGGAACTCCTGGAACTGACTGCGCACCTCGCTGTTCTGGGAGGACAGAAAAGTAAAAGTCCACTGGAGTCTGGTAAATGGAAACGACCAATGTCTTTGGACGGCAGAAGCTTGATCGCTGTGTAATTACTGGGTCTCCCACATAATTTTGTGAAATGATCATGTATATTTTTATATCCATATTTATCACTCAAACACTTCTGTTTTAGTTTGTAGTGATGCACTTTGTGACTCTTGAATGGTGGTGCATGAAAATAAATAAACTTACTTATCTCTAGAGGTGTGGAGGAGGTTGAAAATTACTCAAAAAACATTATGCACTGAGATTAAATTACTGTTGTCTCATAGAAGAACAATGTCCTCTTACAGTACATGTCCTAGTTAATCGGTTGCGTAGCCCCACACGTCCCCACTTGTGTCTGATAAACCTTTATCAAATCTGCCCTCTCTCTTGCAGTGATGGAAATTGGAAAGGGACCAGGGGACAACCAAAATCCAGAAGGGCAAAACCACTTATCTTTGCAAAGGAGATAATCAGGAACAACTTTGGGGCAAAAATAACAGATGGTCACACTTTTTATTTAATTCACAAAGTTTCATGGAGAGGGCAAGAGGGACAGATGGACTTCTAAACTTGTATTTTCCCTGAGGGGAGGGACTTGTGTATTTTTATTTATATAATATACAGCTCACATTTTAATGAAAGGCTTTGAGCGACACAGTTACTTTCTGACCCTTCTATCATTTAAATCTTGTCTTGTGACCACACACACACACACACACACACACACACACACACACACACACTTTGTTTCATGCAAAGTAAAGTTGTATAATCTGCTGACCTCTTTGTCCAGAATTGGTCCATACTCCACATAGTCGTTGATGAGGTGCGCTGGACCCATTATCTTGGCCTTGATGCTGACCCAGTCCAGAGAAAACATGAGGGAGTAGAGCTCCTGGACAGAAAGACACCATGAAAAAAGACAGAGTTACAGTCATGGTAAAAAACAAAGCGAAGCTGAAGAAATAACGCTGTTGCCACATGTGGAGTGGCTGTCCACATCTAAATATAGTGCATGAGTATAAGAGTGAGGCTTGGATATATGCATTAAATGTGTATTACCATATTAAAAACCATATGTGGAGGGGCCGTGCATTGGTTGGAGACTTCAGGCATTATTATGGGGTGGTGAAAGAATCTTGGATGTTTAGAAGTGTATTCAAGAAGAGATCAGAGAGGTTTTCGGTAACTTAAAGAAATAAACTTCAGACCGAGCACTCTGCCTGTCTACTGGGAATTATTCCAGATAATAAGATGGAAGGAGATTTGATTTATTTATTGAGCATTCTGCTCTTAACAGTGAAGAAAATGACAGTTTCCTGGTTGTGGCCGCAGCCCACAAACATAATGCAATGGAGAGATGGGGTAAAGGTCTTTAACTATCAACTAATTCCAGGAAGCTCTTTCTGACTGTATGTGGATTGCATATCTGGAAATCAGCTTCACACTGTATTTTTAAGGGAACAAGGAAGTTCAGTGTCAAATATGGTGCAATTCGGACATGTGTTTATTTGCAGTGGCTCAATTACTGCAGGCCACTTTCAAGAAAACTGCAACTGGTATCACCAGAGGCCAAGAAAACCGCCCATTCCAAAAGGCAGGTTTAGAACAGGCATGTCAAGATTACCTGCTGCGACAAGATATGTTTGCTAAAAGATAGTACATTAAGACTGGGAATGTCAGAGCTCTAACCAACCAGTTCTAATTTTCTTTAAATATCAAGTTTAAGTTTTATAAGAAAAATGTATGTTCCTTTGTTGTGTATATATATATATATATATAAAAAAAGGCTTTTTATATCAAGCTATAAAACTAATTCCTAAAACAATAACATCACAACTGTGTGTGTGTGTGCGCGCATATGTGTGTCCGTGCGCATGTGTGTGCGTTACCTGGGTAAGGTTGGCTTTAGCCATGTGGTACGTCAGAAATCTGATCCAATAAAGACACTCCTCGTCTCCTGAGATGGGAGGACCGTTTCTGTAGTGCTGCTGATACTGACGCACCACTTTAGAGTGAAGACTCTGAAATTGGTCAAAAATATAAATGAATGTCTTGATGAGGGTTAAATGTTTTGATTATAGCCACTTTGCAGTATGCTTGCCAACGCCTCTATTGTAAATCCACGTCTGTAAATCAGATCTTAACGCTTGTTGCCGATTTAACAACACTTGACACTTTAGAGTTTTAGATGTCACCTCGAGCTGGGCACGGTTCTGCTCCACCAGGAAGTCCAGCTGAAGATCGTGGAGGTAATACAGGCAGGGTTTGTTGTGAGTGTCCACAAAAAGCAGGGACTTGTTGACAAACTCCTCGAGAATGTCCTCCACCTCCTCCAGCTCCAGGTCCCACAGAACAGACAACACCTGGGAAAAGGAATAACATGGTTTACCCTGTGTGACCTTTGAAAAGACTGGGAGATTTAGTTCTTCTATGGAGGAAAAAGAGAGAGACACTTCTTTCAGCCAAACCTTAGCTGGGATTTTAATGTCCTTCTCCATCACAGTGAGGTCCTTGTAGAGCTCTCGATGTTCGTCAGGCAGGACCTCGATGCTCGCAGCCATGGCTTGGTCCAGGGCGTCGTAGTCATAAGATGAGGACTTCCGTATACGCTTGAACTGCTTCTGCTGCAGCTGGCAGAGGTAGTAACGCCAGCGGTTGGGTTTCTCCTTGAGCAGGGCCCCGATCAAGGACACCACCAGAGGGGAGCCTACGGTGGTGGAACAGAGGAGAAAAACTGTGTTACAGCAAAATATGTCGGCAGAATCAGAGAAGGATGACTCAATAAATGCTTTTATTTTCTGGTGGTTTTAAAGGTTAATTTACATCACCAATTTTTGTAACACATATTAATGAGATTTTTTTTCCTTTTATAATTCCATAAGAAATGTTTATATTTTATTTGCAAGGCAAAATTAGATACGCTATGACTTCTGCAATTTTTACAAATTGCATGTTCAGTGTGTTTCAGTTTACAGACCTTTACATTCTCTGACAATGCTGCGAGCCTCCTCTGGCAGTCCAAGGGGGTTAGTTTGGGTGTAAAGAGCGAGTATCTCCAGTCCTTTGTTTTCATCCAGTCCGCTCTCCACTTCCACCTCATGTTTAGCACCTATAAAGTGAAAGCACAATTGCGTTGTACACAATTTCTACGGTTCGCTTTATTCAAGTTTGCAACAGGGTGCTTACCGCTGACAGAATTAGTTAGGCTTCTGTTTCTGGTGGTTAGAAGAATCCGACAGTGGATATCAAACACCTTCAGCACCGCGCTGTCCCAGATATCGTCGAGAATCAGCAGAGATCTACAAAATCCAGAGGAGAAACCTACAAGTGATCAGACAAAATAAACTGGAAACAGACAAGTATTCAAAAAATGTAAGTACATACAAGTAAAGTCTAATCTAATATATCCTCTCTAACATTTGGCTTGTTTTTGTTTATGTGTCTATCTTGTTATTTACAACTAATTCTGCAGAAAACAGACCAATAATGACATACATTATATGAATTTGTCAAATTGATATACATGCATACTTAATATGTTGTTTTCCTTTCAGTCATGTTATTAAATCATTACTGGAATTATTTAATATTAAACTGAACAAGTCAGATTCAATGAAATGGACATTTCTACCTCGGAAATTTGCACAGCAGCTAAAGTTCAACAGTAATATTTAGCTTAACTGAAAAGTACATCAGGATGATCTAAGCATGACAACCTTGGGTATCTGCGCAGCATAAGGAAGCGCAGGCGCTCCTTGGCTTCATCCAGAGAGTTGAGGGGACGGTGGAGAGACTGTGTGTCCAGGTGCTGCTCCAGGTGCTGCTCCAGGCGGAAACACAACGACTGGATCTTCACCAGAAGGTCTGGTTTGTCCAGCTGGCCGATAGACAACCAGTGGATGCCTCCAGGGAAGCACTCTGCAGAGGGAGGCAGGAGGACGGAGAGTGAAAAGACAGATGTCGAAGGGATAAGAGGTGAGAAGCTACCGGAAGCTGATGACTAAGCAACCATGTTCGAAACTGTAACATCAGCGAGAATGAAAATCTCTCCAAGATTACTGGAGATTTTCATAGTTTAGCTTTTTGTGTTGGGCATTCAGTGAATCAGTCAAAGATAACTCACCTTCAATGACACCTTGGTGTCTGACAGCCTCTGCGGCCAGTACAGATTTGCCTGAGCCAGCCATTCCGAAGATGGTGACCCAGCCAGGTTCATTTTTCAGCCGGTAGAGTTTCTCTCTTACCCGGTTCAAAAGTTCCGGTCTGCTGACAAACACCACAGGCCTCTGTGGAACACCACCTTCACTCAGCACCACTGTTATACAAACAGGAAGGAGATCGATATTAAAGGTGTAACTTTCCCACACCTATGGGTTTAATAACAAGATCATTTAGCAGATTTGTGAGCTCAACATCAAAACTAGAATTTCAACCTGAGCAGTTTACGTGTAGATATTTCTACATATACGCACGGACGCAAAACTGAAAAACATGGAGACTTGACAAGCTTTCACCACACCACCCACATACAATTTCCTTGCCGACAGTCACACCTACACACTCATAAAACAAACTTCCAAACCTCCAGTCTCTACACCCACGATGCCCCCCCTTCCTCACCATAAGATGTGCAACCATCAGAGTAGCTCTTGTGTGCATTTTCTGAGACCTGCGGAAGGTCATCGTGAAGCATGTTGGCCAAATCATCATATGCCTCCTTAACCAGGGCGTTGTAGAAGGAGATGTAGGCACGGTTGTCCTTCCGCAGCAGCAGCTCCAGCAGAGCCACAGCCTGATCCTTTCTGGTGGGCTAGATGGAGAGAGACAGTATAGATGAGATGTGGACAGATAAGTTGATATTTCACTTCCAAAACAGTCAGTTGTTAAGACTTGAGTCCAGATCTCACCTGAGTCCTGATCCTCTCCTCCTCATCTACGCTCATGACACCATCACTGATCATGTGGTCCATCAGGTACGAGGCCTTGATGTCTTCTTCGAGTCTGTGGCGAAAGCGAAGCAGACAGCTCCGCGCCCCTTCCTCCAGCGCCATCTCTGCGTAACTCACCAACCATGCAGGATGTCGGTGCACTGCAAATTAAGGATGAAAAGATGATGTGGGTTAATGACAGATGCACCAATGAGAGGACAGTGAAATACACTATGCGGCTCAAAGTATATGACACCTGTATGTTGAGCGTGTCATTACAAAGCCACAGATATTAACATGCTGCTACTCCACTTTTCTAAGAACGCTTTCCACACGACTTTGAACCCTGACTGTTGTTTGCTCTAGTTCAGTCACAAGAACATTAGAAAGGAAGGGCTTTGACACTGGGTGATAAGGCCCTAGCAGCTGTTTCATTTTACCTACACGTCACAAAGGTCTGCCAGTGATTCATGACACTGATTCCTTACAATAACATTGCATGACCGGGCATGAAAACTTTGTTGATGGGCTATATGATAATCGTTGTCTGGTTATAACTAAGTGACACCAATAGAAAAAGACGAAGGAGGTCCAAACAGTGGAAAGACAAGTTCTTATCGGCTGCTCAGAGAGGCCGAGAAGAAGAAGAAGAAGAAGAAGAAGACAGCTCCACAACAAGGAAGTGACATTACACAAAGTTCAAGCAGTCTTCTTCACCACTAGATTTAAAGTAACACAGTCACAAATTGATGTTAAGAACTGCTCCAGCTTCATTTAAGAATAATGAGAATGTCTAATATGAACACAATGGTGTGAGGAGGCTACTTAGACAGCTCTGTTGTCAGTGAAAGTGAAAAAGAGACACTGTCAAACACAACCGGGGACAAATGCAGGTGTGGTTACATGTTTGAACACAGCTTTTTAATCTACATGAGGCTGGCACACGAACCTCCTCCCCATACATGTCTAGACAAGTTCACTCATTCAGACCTGCTGAAATGAAACAAAGGCAGAAACGACTTGTGGATACTTACGGGCGTCTTCGTCTCTCTTTTGGGACGAAGCTGTGTGTTGAAGTGTAGATATCCGGGAGTCGACGCGAAGTTTTAAAACATCCAAAGCGAAGAAAGTCTCATTATTTCTCTGTATTTACGTTCAACTACACACCCAGCCCCGAGACACGGGTCGCTTCCGGATTCACAACAAAAACAACTGCCCCGGCTCGTGGCAGCCAATAGCGTGGCGGGATTTAAACCACGTGACCAAATGAGCTCATGCGTCTCCAGAGTCCGTCACTGGGCAAACTGATGCTGCCTTCGCGGATTGTTGATTTTGCTCGTGAAAATTTGTTTCCACGAATTTAAACGCGTCGGGTTCGTACTGAGACCGAAAACGAGCTGACAAAAAGATCCCATTCGGGCTGAATACACACAAGATCTGTAATATGTAAACTTTATTCGTGCAAAACGCGTTTATTTTTGATGAGATCTCCGCGGTTTTGTGTTTATAAATGGTAGTTGTAAAAATTTCGTGACGGTCCTTAAAGGGAACCAGTGCTGCATGGCGACAGCGTGTTTATTATTCCATATTTAATCGATAAGGATATTTAATCGATAAGGATATTTAATCGATAAGGATCCTAATATTAGGAAAGTTCTCAGCAAAAAGCACGTTATCTATCAATCTGATACATGCACTGTAAACACTGTTAATATTATGCAAATGTTTTTATCAGAATGTTTACAATGTTATTAGATGAGTGTAAATATATCATGTGGAATCATATGCATTATATGTGCATTTCAGATATTATGTTCATATTAATATTTTGTGTACTTTGAGTCCAGTATAGCTTGTTTTTTGCATTTTGGTTTTGTACTTCCATTGTGGTACAGCACAATTAATATATTTTTCCTTAACCTTCTCATCTAACCACAATTCACAATTCATCTTACCCGTAAAACACACACACACACACATTCCCTAAGACATGCAGACATGCATACACACACATAAAATACATAACAAACTTCAAATGTGTCTCTTTTTTATTATATTAACTGTGGTACAGAGGAAAAGTACAACAACTTCCCAAGCACATAATTGCTTTTTTCTCTGTGCATATTTGGGTCTGCGGAAAATTTTGGACACAAAATCACTTTGAGTTCAGCACCTTTCAAAACCAATTCAGCCTTAACAGCCAACATAACAATACTGTAACAATAATTGCAACTACGTCAATATAACAAGTATTCCACCATCAGAATGCAAGTAAAAGAGTAGAACACTAAAACATATGACAAACACTCACAAGCAAAAACAAAAATTACAAAATCCAACAAAAAGCTACTCATGCAGACAACTGTTTATTTAAAAACGTCAAATACCCATTTCTAGATCTAAATTATTTCTGTAGCATAATATCAGTGGATTACAAACAACAGATAAACGTCTGGTTCTGTGGCTGGTAAAAAATAAAAAAGGGAGAACAATCAAAGGACTGACTCAATGGGAAAAGGGCTACCTCATGATTTGCATTGGTATGTTTAATGGCGGTCATAGTTAACCATAGGTAAATGCTACTCTGCTAATTTTTAAGATATATACATACATATATATATATATGCTTGAATTTTATTCATCTTTGCTGCATAAAGCTTATTGTATGTCTCAGACATACAAAGGTTTTGCCCTTTTTTCCTTCTGACAAAGAAGCAAATTGACAAAGGCATAGACTGTAAATAAGGATGGACGACTTGTTTCCATATCCTCCCGCTCAACAGAAATGAAGCCAAAATACTGCAGATACAAACTCTTCCATTTTGCACAAATGACATCACTTTGAGCCAGAGTAGGAGCTCACTAGGGATGGAGCCGCAGTTGTGAGGTCCCGCTGTGGCACATGCTCGATCAATCGTGAGTCAGGTATAGCTGTCAAGCACCATATAAAGAAAGATTGATACTTAGAAACTTTTCGTGTAAGTTATGTCAATGTCACATCTGCTAACAAGGAGGAGGCAGAGTTTATGACTTATACTGCAGTTACCATGTTTGGGAGCTGTCATTTCGTCCATCTTTATATACAGTTTATGGTCTATGGACAAACTTACAATGCAGGGTCTCTCAGGTTCAGATATGAATCACTGTCTGGTTTGAAGCTGTGGATGCTCATAGGAAAACCTATATTAGAACATTGATCACGAAGGATGTAGGTCCACATTAAATGTTGACCGCAGGGTGCCTATACTGCAGTGCCTTCACTGCTCAATGTAGCGATAAAAACTACATTTGTAATACACAGAAGGTAACTCCAACTATTGGAGAGCACTGGCTGAGCAAAGCAGTAGTACTGTGCAGCTGTGGTACCTCCTTAGCTTCCACTATATCAAGTAGCTGAAAGACTTCTCGAGCCAATGTTTGGTTTTAATCCGAGGCAATGGCGTCCTGAGCCGTGCTCTGAGGAGAGTTTGCTGCTGGTGGGCTGCCGCTGAACATCAGCTTCCTGATGATATCCGCGTAGAAAGGACCATAGACACTTTTGTTATAGTTGACCAGGGTGATGAACTTTGCGCCCATCAATGCGAGTTCTGGCTTTATGGAAGTCAAGCCAGCTGGTACCTGTTCAAGTTTGGCTTGTGGTTTAGGATTGCAGATGAGCATCATGAAGTACTGCTGCACACGGTCCTCTGCACAGAAAATAAAAGAATGACATAAGGTTAGAACATCTCAGCCGCATAGATTTCTGGCTGGTTATAATCTTCTTTATGAGTAAAAAAAACGATGTTCTCTCTGCCTCACCAACTAGAGTTCGGATGGGATTGTCCTTCTGAGTGATGCTGCCGATCTGGCCCGTGAGAGTGGCCTGCAGCGCCAGGGTCAGTGCAGGGTAGTTCCGCTCTGTGAGAGACTTGTTGAGCTCACAGCAGATCTGAGCACTGACACCCTCTAGTGCCTCTTTTAGGTTAAAGCCCCTAAAGATGAAGAAGAAAAGAGGTAAGGTTTGAGCTCCTCTTTGATGTGAAGAAGACAGCAGATAATCTAAGAGAGGAAGAAACGTGAACTGACGGCCTGTGCATGCCATCCAGCAACACACTGGTCATCCTCTTCAGGCGGTCAGACAGGGAGGGTAAACCCTGGATAGGTCCACCGATTGTGCTGTGCACAATGAGCAGCACCTCGTTCACCGCCTGACACTGCTGGAGCTTCCACTGAATCTCTCGCAAACGTATTTCATCTGTAATCCACGTCTGAAGGGAAAACAAGAAGAGAGACTTAAATAAATAGTTTGAAAAGACAGGATGATACTGAGAGGTGAAAGAAAGAAAGAAGAATACACAGTTCACTGCAAACACACAATTACATTTATTGGATACAGATTAGTTTGTTGCGTTGAGTAAATGTTTAACAGTTGGAGGACACACTAGGCTCTGCTCTGCCTCAGCCAACACTGTAGCTGTGGGGCCAATTGTGATCTCCGACTCATCTGATGCCAAAACTAAAGGAGATTATCTCGTCTGTAATGTTCTCTTCCTGTCGATTACTGTCTTTACAAACAGGTTCAGACGGTAGAAGTCAAACATTAGCTCTTTTAATGAGCCCCCAGATGCTTCTGCCTGGCTCTGTCCTAAATTCAAAAATTTTCAAGCTCCTTTAAAGGTTCACTGTGTAGAATTGAGTTATATTGAGTGTTGAAGTTGCATGTTGTAGCTGAACACCCCTCAACTCACCCTCTCCTTCCAAACATGAAAGAGAACCTGTGGTAGCTTCAGTTGTCATAAAAATTCAAAAGCAGTTTAGTCTGTTCGGTCAGGACTAATGTAAAAAACATGGCGGCCTCTGTAGAGAGGACCACTCGATGTAAATATAAAGTATTTAAATATAAAGGGGCTTTTCTGGAGTAAAGAAAACAACAATTTATACAATTTAGATGAAACGAACTAGTGAAAACATCGTGAGGATTATTCTACATTAAATTTCTGCCAATAGATCCCTTTCACCTAAATCTTACACACTGGACCTTTAAAGCTCAATATTTGGTTGTTTCACAATCTCACAGCAACAAGTCTGACATCACTGTTTTCACAGAGACGTATTAACAGCATGTGACACGATGTAAAAAGATTTCTTTGGAATCCTATGAGACACTTAGAAAAGACCCTCAGATAACAGCTTTGTGTGTTAGGAGTTTGAAAAGTCTTATACCACGAAAGCATTTCAACCTAAATAAAGCCAACTAAAGAAAAAACTTTCTCTCTCTCTTAAAAACACCAGTTCAACACAATCTTACCTCAGGCAGTGGACTCTTACTGTAGTCCCATATGAGGATATGGAGGAAGGCAGCATTGAGGATCTGGAAAGGCCCCGGCACAGCTCGCTCTTTCCCCTGACTCTGCTCTGTGGTGGACTGCAGTTCCTCCAGTACAGACTTAATCCAGGAGATGGTGTGGTCCAGAGCATCTGAATAAAGTAATCACACAAACTCAGTAAAGCCATTTTCAGATATGAACTCTGCAGGGTGTCCACAGGATTGGATCCGGACTTTCTCCGGAGATCACAGCAGGAGATTCTCTGCTCATACGCATTCACAACAACACAGAAATGTACAGAGTGTCACTTGGACATTTAGGTTTTTCATATACAGCCGCTTTGGAAAATGTCCAGAGGTTCACCAGAGTTTAGTGAATGTCTAAAAGCAGCTTATAACAGTAGATAGCATTAAAATATTAAAAAAAACATTATTGGAATGAAAGTGAAAAGGGTTTTCTTGTTCACTTACTGGGTGTTTTTTCCAGGATGCTCTGGAACATGGCCCTCTCATATTCAACGCTCTCCCTCTGCAGCACAGGCCGCAGGTTATCAATTCTAAAATTGACCATATCCGCCTTCATCAAGTCCAGTACACGAAAAATTTGCCTGATGAAAAGAAACAGTCCACCGTTTTTAATGTATAATTTCAGCACTTTAATGTTTTTAATGCTTTTAAAACAAACTTTGTGTCTACCTGAACAAAGTCACAATGTTATCTGTGCTTTCCCGCAGATTCTTCACCTCCTCATCCCTGATCGGTGCACACATCTTGCCCATGGTGGTCATAATGTAAGAGGCAAGTCCCTGGATGTCCACAGCATCGTTGTCAGCCTGCTTACGAATCAGGTCTATGTCCAGCACCTCCATGATCTGGGTCCTCATTCGATTGGCACCCGGGTTGAGGAATGACAGTAAGATCTGTCAAAAGAGGAAAAAGATTTATCACACATATCCCTTCACGATAATATCAGGAGAATATCTAGAGTTCAGTACTTGTCTGAAAGCAGCATAGTGTGTATGCTGACCTCTCTGATCTCCTCCAACAGTTTGATGGCTTGGCCATACTCAGGTGGATCATCGTTCAGCTCTGCCTCCAGGATATCCCAGAAAGCTTTGTGGACATTGTCTGAAACCATTTTCCATAAGCTGAAAAAGACAAAAAGAAATGGAGGATTGAGCGTTGCATATTATCTGTCAGAAGCTGCTATGACCGTCAGCCAATGCTTTTATCACTGGCAAGGAGCGTCACCAAGAACTGTATTTTTAGTCCACAAGAAAAATTCTTGAATACAGGAGAAAAGGAAATATGTGTGTGTACAGACATTGTGAGGTCTAGAACTCTGAGTGACGACAATTTGGGACAGAGAAGACATTTTGACTGGTCCTCACTTTCTTACCCACTTTCAATGGGCTGTTTCAGGGTTAAGACCAGCTTTTATTAAAATAATTAACTGAATTGAGTCAAACCTCTTTTACTTTGATAGAGAAAGTTGACTTGATCTAAAGTTGCATACGTATCATTTGTATTAGAAGACAAACACCTTCATAATGTAAATACAGTATTTTCAGTGCTAAACTTCTTATCTTACTGTGTTCTTACAGCATAGTTTTGACCGTTTCTCTTGCAGTTTGGTCAAATAATGGAGCCTCTGTCTTTCTGCTATCTCATGGTTGTTCGAATAATCACATGAGTGTCCCGTTAACATTTAGCAGTTACAGTAGAACAACCAGATCATCACAGTGTCCCAGCAATGCTTTGAGCGAGAAAGCGTTTCTGTACCAGCTTTTCAACAGCCAACAGAACAAGACTCTCATCTGGTGATATAAGTTCTCTTCCATGATAATTATGTCAAGATTATAAAACAAAACATACATCTAATAAGATCTAATAATACATTGAAGGAAAGAAATCTCTTATGATGGAGATTTATGTAAGACGGCATCAAGTATAAACATTGTAAAAATTGACTTTCCCACTGTGTATTTATTTCAGACAAAGGAGATATGTTTTCGTCAATGTCCATTGCCTTGTTTATTTTATGTTAGCAGGATTGTGCAAAAACTAATGAATGAATAAACGCATTTGCACAAATAACTGGAAGGATGGAATATCACTTTCTTCAACATTGTGAGAGGTTGTTTTTGTCCATTATCAGCTAGCAGGACAAACTGATATGTATATTCAGGATAAGAAATATACTCAACACCTTTAAATATAGAAAAAAATTAGAGACAAGATGTTATGCAGCTGGTTTACCTGTCCTGTGGTCGGCTGACTGGTTCTAGATGGAAGTTGCGGTTCACAGTGATCTCATGGGCGAGGCTGAGTTTGGAGAGGTCACTAACAGACTCCATGACCTCATCCATGGTTAAGGTTTTGGGTGGGCTCGCTGTGGAAAACAAATAAATTAGTGTGTCACTGGTGGAGTTTCATGAAGGCAGCGGTGTGGACGGTACAGACAACAGACCAGAGAAAGAAGTGCCAGAGACAAACTCACAGGATGGCGTGCAGTGCTTGCTGGAGCAGTCGCTGGTGAAGCTTTCACGGGAGCAATCCATGTAGCTGGTGGACGTCATGCTGTCGCAGCGTTCTGACGATGACTCCACATCACTGCCTTGGTCCTCACCGCTGGATGTGGAAGAGGGTCGCTCATCATTTAGAGGCATCTTGGGTTACAACTGCAACATGAGAAGTTTGTGATAAAAAGAGTCACTGGAATTCCTAACAAATTTGCTAACTCAGCCTGTTCACTAGATATGTCTTTCTTTCACAACAAAACACAGTCTGTATATTTATTGTTACCAAGGAAATCCAATTAAAAGATTAAAACCAACCATGAAGTTATCCAACAAAGAAATATTTTCTGTGTTGCTAAAGCCTGATAGAATGTATTATTTTTAAATTGTTTTCTTGATTATTATTCAAAGATTGTAAAGAGGTGTCAAGATGTTGTTTAAACGCTCTAAACATATAAATATAACACAGTTTTTCAACAGCATCCAAGTGTTTTTCTACATTGCGACTTCAAAGCACATGAACACACACAGAATGACAATTTCACAACTTGGGAAATAGAACTTTCAGAGGAAACGTGAATGCAGTGTCCGCGGACAAAAATTAGATCAGGACGTATTGAGAGACAAAGAAAAGACACCTTTAGCTTAGTTCAGCCTGTGCTTTACACAGTGTGTAATGGTTGGTGAATGAGGGCAAATTCATTTTCTTTGACTTTCTAAATAGTGGCTGTTGTCAAGGCTGTAAACAGAAAAACAAAAACACCACATAATAAAAAAGCTGGCAAGCCGGTCCTATGGAAACAGAAAGATTCCATCTGAGATTCAACATATTATTAAATTAATTCACGGAGCATGAAGTTGTTTACCATCTGTTTACTGCAACAGGGGATGACGATAATCTGCAAAGTCAGGATACCAAAGCAGCTAATTTCCACAAAAACCCTTATTCCTTCAGGTTACCCAAGCCCTTTATCCAGGCCTTTCTATTGTGTCTCCAGGGCAACATGGGACAACAGAGGGCTTCTCAACAGTCAAAACTATCCTGTTACACCGGTCCTGGTGCTGTCTGTTGTCCACACAAAGAAACAAACACCTTATTGTAAACCGAGATAAAGTCAGACAAACTGTAAGTGCCATAGAAGTTATGTTCATGTTTTCATCATTGAAAACACAAAAACAAATCAGAACACGTAACTCTATAAAAGCACAAGCATGTATGTTGATTATTGTAATGTCCACAATAAAACAGGCGTCTGCCTTTCTAATAATATCTCAGTCATATCGGGCTGACAGGGTGACCCTTGGGTGTTCCTGCTCCTGTCCCTGGTCTCAGTTATCTGCTGCCAAAAATGAAAGCACACTCCCTTGCTGCTCTTTTGGTTTAAAGATAGCTCGAGGGGTTAGGAGGGTGGGTGTGGGTCATGTGCAACTTCCGTGTGCCCCCTGCCATGGCCCAAAGCCCATTCATTACATCATCTGCTAGACTTGACAGCTATGCAGCAGGCCAATTTTCAGCGATTATCCAGAGTGATGGGAGCAATGCAGTCCAGAAAACTGATTACAGATTAGGTGGACTCGCTCTGTCATCCACTGCTTCATTATGAGAAATCCTCTTAAAGTAATCTGAATGTTGGGCGGAGTAAAATGCAGACGTACACAACAAGGTAAAACCTAATTGTATGACAAATAGGAAAATACTTAATGGTTGTATTTAAAAAGATATGTTACCTAAAAATGTTTTGTCTGCTTTTGTTAGTTAGCAGGATTAAGCAAGAAACTACTAGACGGAACACCAATACATTTTGGTACAGATCAAGAGGCAAATCTAGAAGATGTTTCCCCTTTGTTTAACACTGCAGAATTCATGGATCTTGATGAAACAAATCAGGCACATTTTGGGGACTGATATTTCTCTATTCCTCTTCCTATTACAACAGAAGTGTGTTGCATTAACTTAAGAAAAAAATCTGTTACCGTTTGTTGGTTTACACGAAAACTCAGTGAAACTGGGTGGAAGGATCGTACATGAAGAAGTTATCCATAAAATGTTGGCGTAGAGCTGGAGAAAGTGAACGTGGGGATACAGGAAGTTTTGTTTATTAATTTCTTTTTGATACGGGGTTCTGACATTTTATGTAATAGGAAATAATGCATGGAATTGATTTTTTAAATAATCAAGCATATTTAGGGCACTGATAAATATGAGTGTGTGCACTGACATAGAATTTAAATGTGGTTTCATAAGGGGACTATTGGTCCTTGGTGGACATATTGACTTAAATACATCATAACCTGTTGACTGCAAGATACATCATTGTGATGGGATGGTTTCATAACATCATCACAATCTGCCGGATTATCCTTGCCCACATTTATGAATAAAGGAATGACACACACACACTGATATGAGCAGATGAACAGAATGTAGTTTCTATGTGCACAGTTGCTCTGCTACAGGTGACGGGCTGTTCCATTAACTCCTGCAGAAACAAAGACAGCCTCCTGGGATCCAGATTCGACTGCAACATCATGTAAACAAAGCAGTGAAGCAGGGAGGAGGGGCTAACGACGTAGTGACTCTCCTCATTGGCTGCAGCTCCCCGTCACTCATCCCTACATGGAAACTCTTTGGTTAGGAGGCTGTGCACATGTATAAAAAAATATCCACACACGCGTGAGAAGTGGGTACACGTGATCCCCTGGTACAGAGCACAACAACAACTCCATACACATTTCAAACAGAGCTTTTTATTCCTATGCCAACAACAGAAACCGAGCTAACAGCGCAGTAAACACGCTTTTGTTTAAATAAGCTTTTGTTGTAGCTAAATGTCATGTTGTTAATTAAAGTAACGTCTTTGCTGCTCAACCAAAACCTCCGCACTGGAACATAAATCCCGAGTTTGGCTAATGCCATGCTAACTTTTGACACTAGCCTTCACACTCGTGCTGCTCTTTGACATAATTCGACGACTGAGTCTCTTCGTTTCCGCTCCGCGGCAAAGCGAGAGATTGACGTGGTAAAAGTCGCCAACGAAGCCCGCCGATTGGTTCGTGGTTGTGAGAAGAATCAAATGTGCGGAAGAAAGTAGATTTTACCTCATTCGAAATCTCCAGAAAAGAAGGCCAAGGCTAGAATTGGCTGAGCTCTGAAGGGAGGATTCGTGCTGTTCCGTTCTGCGCTTTAAAGATCCTTCGCGTCCCAGCTGGCTCCGAGGACAAACAGGCGAGACCATTTCTCACAGACAGAGGGGGTGCTCCCGTACAAAAACACAGACTGTCTGTGACACCGGGTGCTATTTTATTCAGAATGTATATTTTATGACGACGCACGTGAAGCTGTGGATTGTTTTACGTTTATTTAAGGCGGGATTTAACAATGTTGCAAACTGTATCACACTCGATATATATGGTACACCCCGATCTGCTTCATGTGGGGCGTCTTTGTTTACGGATGTGACATCAGTGTGTGTGTGTGTTTGTGTGTGTGTGTGTGTGTGTGTGTGTGTGTGTGTGTGTGTGTGTGTGTGTGTGTGTGTTCTCTCTGTTTGTTCAATTCAAAATACTTTATTGTCATTGCACAGTCCTACAAACATACAGCAAACAAGACACAATCCACCACACGAATAGAAATCAAAATAAGGGGATTCCCGGACCATGATGGTGGGAGGCAGGATAGGATGTGGCGATAGACCAATTTCTCGAAACACTTCATTTATATGTGTTTGGGTTTATCTGTGTGTGTGTTTATCTGTGTATTTGTACTTGTGTGTTTGTACATGTGTGTTTCTCTGTGTGTGTTTGAATGTGTGTGTGTGTTTATCTGTGTTTGTGTAGGTGTAAATATGTGTGTTTGTGTTTTTATCTGCGTTTGTGTGTGTGATTGTGTCTTGTGTGTATATCAGTGTTAGTGTGTGTGTGTGTGTGTGTGTTTATCTTTGTGTACTTTTTAGCCCCTCTTTGGGACCTTTCCCAGTATAAACAATAACCTTTTCAGGACCAGTGGACTCGTGGTCCCCATGACGTAAAACTTCTCCATCACTCATTTTGGTCTTTTCCCCACTCCTCTGTCTGCACATTTATGTCCCAATATATTGTCTCCGAATGAAAATGACTTGTCTACAAACCAAGCTCCAAAACAAATCAATACCACCCCAAACTCATGTTAAACTCCTTTAATCCCAGAACATCTGGCGTTGGTGGAGCAGAGGCAGGAGTGTCTCCGATCGCCCCCTGCAGCTGATCGTAGGATCCCTATTTTCCCCACATCTTATCCTTCCTTCTGAGTCTGAGCCAGAAGCTCCTTTGTTCTTCCTACTCTGCCTGGGGTCTGTACTACTAAACAAGTTCAACATGACCATGGATATCTTTCTGAGATTCCAGCAGAATTTAACCAAACAATCGCAGTCTGGCTAAGCGGCCACACAAAGGTGGTTATCATCTCCACAACCCAGGGTTTAGGGTAAGGGTTAGGGGACCAGTGACCAGTGAACTGACAGCAGAGCCACATATTTTACAAACGACGATCAAACTGTTAAATTAACACATTATCCAGAATAAAATAAACAGTTACAGCTGCTAAATGCAGTAAGAGCAGCTGGTAAATCATCTCTAATTGTGTGAATGTGTAAGTTATGGAGCCCCTGGTGACATTTGGGAAAAATATATTATGTGACCACGATAAAAAAAAATTTGGGGAACGAGATAAATAAGTTGGGCCACAACAAATGAAACTGCTGTATACTAACAAGACCTGTGGAACCCTAACCCCAACCCACTGAAATGAGGAGGCCTCTTGGGTGAGAGATGAAATGAACACACTGTGGTGGAAACGTTTGACATAGTCATTTATTTTGTTTTATCTTATCTTTACTTTATATTCTTCACTTTTCATGCTTGTTTGATTAGCGTTGTTAATTTCCCAATCTTTGAACAATAATGGAATTCTGATTCTGATTCTGAATAAACACACATGGACCTAATTCTTTCAGTAGTTTTCTTGTAATCTTGCTAACTAATAAACAAACACAGATGAAAACATACCCTCCTTGGCAGAGGTAACTATAAAGGCACTTAGAGAGCACAGAGCTCCACCAAGGCGTATTGGTCTTGGTCATTTTCACATTATGTTGAATATATATGTATTGAGATCAAACACATTCACATTTACACGTTTCATAAAGATACAACATTTCTTGAGATATAAAAAAATTATTCTGAATCTGCCCCTTTGATCACATCCGCTCCTAAATTTAATGAGTTCTTCCATGGCCCACATGTCACCCTTATATTAATAAAATAATCAATTTATATTAATTATAAATAACAAAAATAATAAAATCAGTTCAGTGGTTTTTGCATAAGCATTCAAACCCGCAATGAAAATGTAATCTCCTTTGACTTAAGTGGAAATCCTTCCAGTAGTTTTTGTTTCATCCTACTTACACACAATAAACAAACTGACAGTAGTGAAAACCTTCATAAAATAATGGGTCCTGGTTAGCATCCAGTGGATATTATGATGCCTTCAGCAAAGAAGTTTGCTTGAACCCATTCTCATCAGTGAACCAAAGATAATTTGATCAATTCTCTTTTTTTGTGCTATTGATCCCAAAACCAATGAGTAAGAGAATGAGAAGCATGATATCCTCTGTTTTTTTCTAAGTAACGACAAGCTTTGCAGGCATGTTCCCTGCCGAATTGTGAACCTTCGACTTCATACCTCTTTTTCCAATCAAAGAATGTCATATATTCAGCAGTATTCTGTTCAAGGTGAAGGAGTCTCTCTGCCAGCTCCTTTGGAGTGGGAAAGTCATCGACATGAATGAAAGCGTCGCCTGGGACTTGGTCTTCGTAGTTTCTTCTCGTTGTGCCCAGAGCTACGGGTACAGTTCCCAGTTTCATGGGATTGAATAACTTCTCTGTGATATAATCTGTGTGTTGAGAGTTTTCAAAGGCGAGATAGAATTTACAACTTGAGACAATGCTAGCATAGCTTTCAGCATCTACATGTTTGCCAAAAGCCTTCCCATAAGTTTCTATGTGGATGTGTTCTTTCAGTTCGTTGTAGTACTGAACTCTTTTGAGCCCCTCATGCCAGTTGCTCACAATCCAACAAACCAACTTGTCCTTGGTTGGCAGCTGGAAACTCTCCACCTCAGATGTATGTGGCTCTAAATGCCCATAATGCACTGGGATATGTGAATCTAAGCGATAACAGGATGTCACGTTGAACAAGTTATCAAGTCCAGGTAATTTTTTGCAGTTTGAAGGTGACTCCATGTTGAACCACACCCATTTCTGAAACCAGGGACGTGGCTCACTTGGCATGTTTTCCAGATTTCCCTGAATGTCCCAGTGGTGGAAGAGAACCCCGTGGGCTTTGTGGTAAAGAGACTTGTCATCAGTCAAGCGGCATCCTTTATATTTTACCGTATCGCAAGTGAGATCAAATTTGTGGCCAAATGGCCACATCCAAATCAACAGGAGAATGTCGGGCTCAGCCTCCACCTCCACATCCTGGATCTTCTGGGGACCATCGGTAGGTGCTTCCTCGTGCTGCTCCGAGGAACGGTTTTGGTTTGAGCCCTGGGTCTGTGCCTCCACAGGACACACACAAGAATGATTTCCTCTCTTCAGATAAACACTGAAATCAGGGAACTCGATTTCTGACTTGTAGTATGTTAAAAAAATCACAAAGAAACACACCAACAGTACGCAGCCGAAGGCAATTTGGCGCGGACGAGTCATCTGGCAGCTCGAGAAGGACATGGTTCACGTCTGGAGAGACAAAAGGTTGCGTTTTATTTTTAATTCGAATATTTCTGTACACAGGTTGTTACTACAACTTGATTTTGAGCCAACAAACCAATTAATATGAACATGTAAATTTAGACGTGTCATGTTTTTTTTTAAATTGACATTTCTCTATATGAGTTCTACTGTTGATGTAAACTAGTGCAGTGTCTGTTCTTAACTTGTCAGTTTGGAATGGGCTGTTTGTTTGGCCTGGATTGATGCTGGTTGCAGCTTTTCCTTCTGAAACTGTAAAAGTGACCTGCACTAACTGAGCTGTGATGAAGCTGTTCACCTGTTTATTCAAAGTTCAGTTTATTCAGTTCAGCTTGTGAAAGACAACATCACTGATGGTGTTGAGTCCAGGTCGTCACTGCTACAGAGCGCTGGTTGTCTGTTTATTGAAGTTTATTAATATTGAACATATCGCTTGTCCATCTCACACAAGCCTTTGTGCATCCGTCAATCTCCCCAGTCTCACCTTGTGCTTCTGCTCAGTTCCTTTGACTATTTTTGGACTTTCCTGTTCGTCTGCATGCCTATAACCGCCAACTGGAGCATCTACAAGCCTGTTTATTTACATTAAAATTCTCTTCATTACACATTTTGACTCCTGAAATCTTTTATGTCTCGACGTTCATCTCAAAAATGCCAAAGTTCCAACAAATATTGGCCACAATACATTGCACTAAGAATAAAAGCACATAATCCAACAAAAAGTGTTTTTTTTTCTCTTCAGGCAAGTCACCAGATGTTTGGCTTCATGAGTAAGATGAAGAACCTTGCAGATATTTTTTACACCCATGAATATCACTCAAATCTAAGCTCCGTCTATGGGAACAGCAGAGGTGACAATAAAGGACAAAGATACTGTGTGTTTTCATGAACATCAAACACTAATGACCAAACTATAATGGAAGAAACTAATAACTAGAAAAATGCATTACTGAACCATCTGAACCTGTCAGACATGTTGAGAAGCATAAGAAGGGCTTTATAAGTGTTACGTTAAACTAAAATTTGATTTTAAACCATAAGCGAAATAGGAAAAGCTTATTTCTTTTTTCCGTTTAATTAAACCGTCTAATAATATTATTTTCATAAAACTCTAAATAAAAAAATGAAACTCTAAAACAACATACAGAGACTCCATTAAGGTAAAGCTGGAAACATGAAGCAGCAGTCTCACCTTGATGGAGAAAAGCACAGGTAGATCACAATGACTGAGATGTTCCTCTTTCTGTTTTTAGCTGCTGAGTTTCCTCATGTTTAACATCTATTTGCATATAGTCACCTGATCCTATACAAATGATATTGTCTGGTTTGATGGACCCACATTTGTACCAGATTCCAGCTCGACTCAGGGCACGTCAGTTAGATGTTTTCCCAACTGGATATGGCCACTAGACAATGTATTGACAACAAAGGACAAGATCTAAATCAAGTGATTTCGAATAAAACTTTAATCTTAAGGGGCAGAACCAGCGGATGATGAGGGTTTGTGCACTTCACTAAGTATGACTCAGGTCGACAGGTCGAACAGGTTCCGAGCCTCTCCCTGAGGAGTCGTATCTCACTATTGACTTTCCTGTGTTCGTAACTGTGTCACAAGAACCATTGGTATCAAACTTTAGTTTAACAGATCTAGGCTGCAGTCAAAGTCAAAATGTTCTTCTTTCCTCACCTCAATTCACCTGCCTGAGCCAACAGAGCCACAAAAAGGACACAACCTGCTTTGATTGTTTGCCATTTATGTGTGGCAGCATAATCATCTTAATCTTATATATATATATATATATATATATATATATATATATATATATATATATATATACATGTATATACTAGTGATACTACTCCTTCTACTCCTTCTTTATTAATAAACTATGACTGTGTGCCAGTTAGCTTGCATGAACAGGAGAACCTTGAACTGAAACAGCTCAATGAAATTCAGCCAGGCATGAGTTCCTCCATGGCCCAGACCTCACCCTTCTACCAAGTTTCAATACAACTGTTTCAGTAGTTTTTGCATAACCATTCAAACAGACAAACAAACAGCAATGAAAACCTAACCTCCATAAAAAACACCGGTTGATATTACGATTCCTTCACCCAAAAAGTTCCCTTCAGGCCATTGTCATCAGTGAACTAAACTAAAACATAATTGGATCAATGCTCTTTTTTGTACTATGTATCCCAGAACCAATGAGTAAGAGAATGACAAGCATGGTGTCCTCTGTTTTTTTGTAAGTAACGACAAGTTTTGCAGGCATGTTCCGTTCCATAATAAAAGTGTTGAATTCTATACCTCTTTTTCCAATCAAAGAATGTCATATATTCAGCAGTATTCTGTTCAAGGTGAAGGAGTCTCTCTGCCAGCTCCTTTGGAGTGGGAAAGTCATCGACATGAATGAAAGCGTCGCCTGGGACTTGGTCTTCGTAGTTTCTTCTCGTTGTGCCCAGAACTACGGGTACAGTTCCCAGTTTCATGGGAGTGAATAACTTCTCTGTGATATAATCTGTGTGTTGAGAGTTTTCAAAGGCGAGATAGAATTTACAACTTGAGACAATGCTAGCATAGCTTTCATCATCTACATGTTTGCCAAAAGCCTTCCCATAAGTTTCTATGTGGATGTGTTCTTTCAGTTCGTTGTAGTACTGAACTCTTTTGAGCCCCTCATGCCAGTTGCTCACAATCCAACAAACCAACTTGTCCTTGGTTGGCAGCTGGAAACTCTCCACCTCAGATGTATGTGGCTCCAAAAACCCATAACGCACTGGGATATGTGAATCTAAGCGATAACAGGATGTCACGTTGAACAAGTTATCAAGTCCAGGTAATTTTTTGCAGTTTGGAGGTGGCTCCATGTTTAACCACACCCATTTCTGAAACCAGGGACGTGGCTCACTTGGCATGTTTTCCAGATTTTCGTAAATGTCCCAGTGGTGGAAGAGAACCCCGTGGGCTTCATGGTAAAGAGACTTGTCATCAGTCAAGCGGCATCCTTTATATTTTACCATATCGCAGGTGAGATCGTATTTTTCGTCAAATGGCCACATCCAAATCAACAGGAGAATGTCGGGCTCAGCCTCCACCTCCACATCCTGAATCTTCTGGGGACCATCGGTAGGTGCTTCCTCGTGCTGCTCCGAGGAACGGTTTTGGTTTGAGCCCTGGGTCTGTGCCTCCACAGGACACACACAAGAATGATTTCCTCTGTTCAGATAAACACTGAAATCAGGGAACTTGTTTTCAAGTGTGTAGTAGTATGTTAAAAAAATCACCAAGAAACACACCAACAGTACGCAGCCAAAGGCAATTTGGCGCGGACGAGTCATCTGGCAGCTCGCGAAGGACATGGTTCACCTCTGGAGAGACAAAAGATCTGGTTATTGAAGACAGAACATTTGATTTGAAAGAAGTTGTTTTCTATGTTTTTATCTGTACACACATGTTGTTACTACAGCTTGATTTGGAGCCCACAAATCAGTTGATATAATAACATTTTATTTCCATTTCTAAAACTGCCTTTAACAGTTTCAGCTTTTCCTTCTGAAACTGTAAACATGACCTGCGGTAATTGTAAGGCCACTTGGTGATGTTAATGGACATTTTGTTGATCAAAAGATGTGTGGCTTCATGAGTAAGATGAAGAACCTTACAGATATTTTTTTTTTCTAGGGTAAAGAAAACAACAATTTATACAATTTAGATGAAACAAACTAGTGAAAACATCATGAGGATTATTCTACATTAAATTTCTGCCAATAGATCCTTTTCACCGAAATCTTACACACTGGACCTATAAGGTAAAGCCATAAACTTGAAGCAACAGTCTCACCTTGATGTAGAAAAGCACAGGTAGATCCAAATGACCGATGTCTCTCTCTCTGGTTACAAGTCTTGTTTGTGCTTTTGTCTGGAGATCTGGTTTGTCAGTCTAACAGGAATTTCAGTAATGCTGTTTGATCACTATCACAGGGTTTGATGGCAGTGCCCACATTTGAAACCAGATTCCAGCTCGACTCAGAGCACGTCAGGTAAGTGTTTTCCCACCTGAACATGGCCACTACATAATGTATTGACAACAAAGGACAAGATCTACTTCAAGTGATTCAGAAAATTACTTCAATCTTAAGGGGCAGAACCAGCGTATGATGAGGGTTTGTGCGCTTCACTAAGTAGATGATAGATAGATGAACTTTATTGATCCCAGTGGGGAAATTGTTGTGTCACAGCAGCAGTTCAACATTCACAGAGAGTACATCCTTTATAATTTACCGTATCGCAGGTGAGATCGGATTTATTACCACAATAATTAATATTACTAAAAACCTTGATTATCATACTGCAGGAACAGATTTACTGTGATCAACTGAAACGTGAACTTGTCAGACTTTACTGACTGTCATTGGAGTGTCAAGTAAGTGAACATGCAGAATGTCGGTGACTCAGATAACCTGCACCCATGGATGTCCTACATGAGACAGAACTAGACTCCAACAAGACTGAACACTGAGTCACCACTTCTGCACTGACTCCAGGTACAGACCTGTTTTTATAACTTACTAACAATAAAAGCAAAGTATTGCACATAATACATGATGCATTACATAATATATGCAATACTTTTAATGTGGAAGAACTCCATACTGCACATTCATTGTCTTGGTAGTACAGTGTTTAATCCCAAACCATATTCAGATACATAGTTGAATATCCAGAGAATATAAGGACACAAACATTGTTTGAAAGTAACACTTATCTTTGCAATAATGCCATACTTTTGTGTTTCCTGTCATTTTATTAGGGAAGGACGAACCTGAGGGACACAGCTGTGCTGAGTGTGTTCTGTCTCTTATGGCAAAAAAGAAAAGAAAACCCTGTTTTTATCTAAAGTTTATCAAATCAGAAAGTAAAAGATGAACATTGTTGTGATAACTGTTACTATATTCTTCATGACACTTTGCAATGACTGCCAAATCTAAGCAGTTGCAGGTCATGTTTAGTTGAGGGAGGAACACATGAAGTGTTGTGCAGATGAAGCGTGTGCAGGTCGGCCTCATGTTGACCAGCCTGAAGCTGCCGAGCTCCAGTAGATTCTGAGGACATCAGGTGCTGCAGTGCTTCCTGACATGAAATGAAACAAGTCATGATAAAGGATGTTTTATCCTGAAATCATTGTCACATCTGTAGACAATAAGGAACATATAAGAGCAACACTTAAGATTATTTACAGATACTGTACAATACAATAATTACAATACTTTTGACACATGTGATATCAGCTGTGTTAAGAAGCCAAGACTGGTACTTAAAGTTCATTCTGTGTTCAGCAGGTGGAAGCACCACAGATTTCAGCCAAACTGATGTACTAAAAGAAAAACACATTGTACAAATATATAAAATGTCTTTCTACCTCATCTGTAATATTCAAGGTGATAATCTCTCACAGTGCTGTTGATAACAGTCCACATCAAGTCCCTCAACTTCTCTCAGAGTGAAAACAGATAAATATATAATAAATATGAGCACTGTTTACAACAGTGGTGTGTGGAGATTAAAATCACATCTTAACTGTCATATAATTACACATCTGCACTGAGTCTAATTCACTGTGAATTCCATAACAGGCTAAAAAAAAACGAGGTTGTAATAGTAATGGTGGTTCTACGAGTCTGTATCAGAACATTTGTGAAACATAGTTACTGTCACATGCAATTTACACATGTAGCTTATTAATGTTAGCTTTTTAAAATTACAATCAAGTGACAACACACAACTCTTTACTGCAGATGTGAAAACTTAGTATGAGGTAGTTAGATTGCGTCAAACTGTTCATTAGACGTGTTCAATAAACGGTAAATTACCACGATAACATTAAAAACCACTTGAGGCATGTAAGCGTATGTAGTATGATCATGATAATGGATGAATCAATAGGTTTTGTTGTTGTTGTTTAGTTTCAGGGTAACTTACCTCTGTTCGGTTCGTTGTTACGACCGCGACCATCCCGGAGCAACAACACGGCAGCGCTAGCCGGTTAGCAGTAGCGGGTAGCATGTAGCCTAGCTCCTTAGCCTGAGCTAACCCGGTAACGATGAGCTCTGTGGGCGTGGCTCAGTTGTCAGTCTTCACTCGGCACGCCTAGCGTCCACACGCGCTCCTCCTCTTTGCCCATTTATGGGTTAGCCAGGAACTAGGAGGAGTCAGGCCCCGGCAAGATGGCGCCGGGTGAAACGCCCACTGCGAGCCACATTTTCACTCTTCAGAAACCAACGGGTGACGTCACGGACACTACGTCCATCTTTATATACAGTCTATGGTCGGAGCCCTGGAGGTGGGACTCCACTCTGTCCCTGTACTGCTGATAGCACTCGGGAGCGCGTACCTGGACTTCCTGTACTCCTCCAGATCACCTGAGCTCTAGGCGACAGTCCGTGCTTTAAGTTTGGCATTGACGTCACCATTAATCCAGGGCTTCTGATTTGGGAATGTCCGTACAGTAATCCTCGGTACGACGTCATCGATACGTTTGCTGACGTAGCAGATGACCGTGTCCGTGTTGATGTTGTTGTCCTTGAGTAGTAAAGTCCTCTTTTTGTATTTCTTCTGCAGCAGTCCTGTAGAGCCGAGTCTGTATGTTCTCATATTAAGATACACTCCACTGAGGGGAACATTCTGTCAGGTAGGTGGGGGGGGACCAAGACGCAGAAACTAAATACTGTTTAACAAAAAGTGCCCTTTATTTAAAAAGGTAAACGTAACAAAAGGAATCTTAAATAAACAAAAGTCGCACTAATCATAACAGGGGAGTGGAACAGGGAAATACATGAAAGAACTTAGGAGGAACGTGGCGAGAGGTGACGGGACACATGAACATGACGATAAACGACGATGAACCAACAACCACATGGGGGGAACACCAAGACTTAAATACACACTTGAACTGATCAGTAAATGGGGACAGGTGGCACAAGACAAACAGGTCAACATGATGAGGGCAGGAAGCCAAATGGGGAAACACACCAGGAGCAGAGACTAGAAAATAAAACGGGAAACAGAGGAACACTGAACAAACTTAAAACATGAATTCAAAACGTAACAAAAACACTGTTGAAACATGAACTGAAAACACTCATAAAAGAGGACAAAAATACAATAACCATGACAGGGATGAACACAGGAGAAGCACAGGGTGGAACACAGAGGAACGCAGAAGGGAACACGAGAGGAAAAAAGGGTGAAACAAAGAAAGAGAAACACAGAGATGAACACAGGAAGGCACACATGAGAACATAAAGAGGAACACAGAGATGAGACACAAGCGAGGGACACAGAGGGGACATAGAACAAACCTAAAACATGAATTCAAAACGTAACAAAAACACAATTTAAACTAGAACTGAAAAAACTCTTTATAAAAGAGGACAAAATACCATAACCCTGACATATTCAAGAATTACTTCCAACCAAATTCACAGTCCATGTTGACTCGTCAATCTTCACATCTTCATCCTGCTATTGATTCCTCACTAGTAGAGGTCAAATTTCATCTAGATTTAGGAGCTAAATTATGGGATGGCTTTTCACAGGTGTCAAAGAACTGTTGTTCAATAACATGCTACAAAAGATGCTTAAAAGATCATTTAACACTGTTCCTCTTTTAGTATTGTTGTCTGGAGATTTGATTTGTTTGGGAATGTTGTATATTGCTCAGGAGTCAATGCATGTGTATACAATCTCACCTCACCACAACACACCATCACACTGAGATCTGAATCTGAATCCCTCTGCACACCTCTGTCCAATTATGATCTACCGTCACTTGGACTCAGAGATGAACTGGTTACATCTCAGAGTAAGATTATGTAGATGGAGAATGCACTGAGTGGTGGAGGCATCCAACCGCAGTGCAGTATTTCTAGATTGTTTCATATAATGTCAAATAAATTGTTTGTGTATATATACATATATACTGGCGATACTACTCTTACTACTCCTTCTTTATTAATAAACTATGACTGTGTGCCAGTTAGACTGCATGAACAGGAGAACCCTGAACTGAAACAGCTAAATGAAATTCAGCCATTATTTATTTAAATTTTATTTATTATTCATTTATACTATTATTTGTACTATATCAGTACTTTTCCTATACTGTGATGTCTCAAAAAGGCCACTACATGGGAGCACAGTCTCTACTATTAGCAATATATGTTGCACTACTAAAGGTGCTCTATATGGCACAATTGGAGGATCCATCCAACTACTGGCCTACTTTTAATACTACCACTACTACTTCTTATTTCCCAGTTAGCCAGCCTCCACAACACCAGGGCCTTAAAAATGAGGTCGCCAAATTTAATCCAGTCATCATTATTTTTGTTATACTGTATGTGAATGCATCTTTCCTACTGTGGCATATTCAAATATTCAAATGGCCACTAGATAGCCCCAGAGTCTTTACTACTGTGTTGGCAAAGACTCACTGAGCTCAATATCTCACAATCTATCTGTATTCAATTGGTTGTTCATGTGTCTGAAATATCATACTGCACAGTTCTAAAAGTGTACGTCTTAGGAAGTTGAAGTTTAATGCTGTTTTAAAAAGAGCACTTAACACGTATTTCTGCCAGACAATTATGGTTCTTGTTTAGACTTTTAACAAATTTAGTTTTCCCATAAAAGATTATAGTTAATAACAAAAATTCAAGAGAGACACACAATTGCACATTTTCCAGGATTTATTGTTGTTCTTGTTAGGCCTTACAAGAGTTAAGGAAAGAAGTTTACATACAACAATGAGAGAATCTATTTAAAGGAGACTGTTGGCGATGTAGAGTTCCTCCATGGCCCAGACCTCACCCTTCTACCAAGTTTCAATACAACTGTTTCACTAGTTTTTGCATAACCATTCAAACAGACAAACAAACAGCAATGAAAACCTAACCTCCATAAAAAACACCGGTTGATATTATGATTCCTTCACCCAAAAAGTTCCCTTCAGGCCATTGTCATCAGTGAACTAAACTAAAACATAATTGGATCAATGCTCTTTTTTGTACTATGTATCCCAGAACCAATGAGTAAGAGAATGACAAGCATGGTGTCCTCTGTTTTTTTGTAAGTAACGACAAGTTTTGCAGGCATGTTCCGTTCCATAATAAAAGTGTTGAATTCTATACCTCTTTTTCCAATCAAAGAATGTCATATATTCAGCAGTATTCTGTTCAAGGTGAAGGAGTCTCTCTGCCAGCTCCTTTGGAGTGGGAAAGTCATCGACATGAATGAAAGCGTCGCCTGGGACTTGGTCTTCGTAGTTTCTTCTCGTTGTGCCCAGAACTACGGGTACAGTTCCCAGTTTCATTGGCCTGAATAACTTCTCTGTGATATAATCTGTGTGTTGAGAGTTTTCAAAGGCGAGATAGAATTTACAACTTGAGACAATGCTAGTATAGCTTTCAGCATCTACATGTTTGCCAAAAGCCTTCCCATAAGTTTCTATGTGGATGTGTTCTTTCAGTTCGTTGTAGTACTGAACTCTTTTGAGCCCCTCATGCCAGTTGCTCACAATCCAACAAACCAACTTGTCCTTGGTTGGCAGCTGGAAACTCTCCACCTCAGATGTATGTGGCTCCAAAAACCCATAACGCACTGGGATATGTGAATCTAAGCGATAACAGGATGTCACGTTGAACAAGTTATCAAGTCCAGGTAATTTTTTGCAGTTTGGAGGTGGCTCCATGTTTAACCACACCCATTTCTGAAACCAGGGACGTGGCTCACTTGGCATGTTTTCCAGATTTTCGTAAATGTTCACGTGGTGGAAGAGAACCCCGTGGGCTTCGTGGTAAAGAGACTTGTCATCAGTCAAGCGGCATCCTTTATAATTTACCGTATCGCAGGTGAGATCGTATTTTTCGTCAAATGGCCACATCCAAATCAACAGGAGAGTGTCGGGCTCAGCCTCCACCTCCACATCCTGGATCTTCTGGGGACCATCGGTAGGTGCTTCCTCGTGCTGCTCCGAGGAACGGTTTTGGTTTGAGCCCTGGGTCTGTGCCTCCACAGGACACACACAAGAATGATTTCCTCTCTTCAGATAAACACTGAAATCAGGGAACTGGTTTTCAAACTTGTAGTATGTTAAAAAAATCACCAAGAAACACACCAACAGTACGCAGCCGAAGGCAATTTGGCGCGGACGAGTCACCTGGCAGCTCGAGAAGGACATGGTTCACGTCTGGAGAGACAAAAGGTTGCGTTTTAGTTTTAATTCGAATATTTCTGTACACAGGTTGTTACTACAACTTGATTTTGAGCCAACAAATCAATTAATATGAACATGTAAATTTAGACGTGTCATGTTTTTTTTTAAATTGACATTTCTCTATATGAGTTCTACTGTTGATGTAAACTAGTGCAGTGTCTGTTCTTAACTTGTCAGTTTGGAATGGGCTGTTTGTTTGGCCTGGATTGATGCTGGTTGCAGCTTTTCCTTCTGAAACTGTAAAAGTGACCTGCACTAACTGAGCTGTGATGAAGCTGTTCACCTGTTTATTCAAAGTTCAGTTTATTCAGTTCAGCTTGTGAAAGACAACATCACTGATGGTGTTGAGTCCAGGTCGTCGCTGCTACAGAGCGCTGGTTGTCTGCTTATTGAAGTTTATTAATATTGAACATATCGCTTGTCCATCTCACACAAGCCTTTGTGCATCCGTCAATCTCCCCAGTCTCACCTTGTGCTTCTGCTCAGTTCCTTTGACTATTTTTGGACTTTCCTGTTCGTCTGCATGCCTATAACCGCCAACTGGAGCATCTACAAGCCTGTTTATTTACATTAAAATTCTCTTCATTACACATTTTGACTCCTGAAATCTTTTATGTCTCGACGTTCATCTCAAAAATTCCAAAGTTCCAACAAATATTGGCCACAATACATTGCACTAAGAATAAAAGCACATAATCCAACAAAAAGTGGGTTTTTTTCTCTTCAGGCAAGTCACCAGATGTTTGGCTTCATGAGTAAGATGAAGAACCTTGCAGATATTTTTTACACCCATGAATATCACTCAAATCTAAGCTCGCGTCTATGGGAACAGCAGAGGTGACAATAAAGGACAAAGATACTGTGTGTTTTCATGAACATCAAACACTAATGACCAAACTATAATGGAAGAAACTAATAACTAGAAAAATGCATTACTGAACCATCTGAACCTGTCAGACATGTTGAGAAGCATAAGAAGGGCTTTATAAGTGTTACGTTAAACTAAAATTTGATTTTAAACCATAAGCGAAATAGGAAAAGCTTATTTCTTTTTTCCATTTAATTAAACCGTCTAATAATATTATTTTCATAAAACTGTACATAAAAAAATAAAACTCTAAAACAATATACAGAGACTCCATTAAGGTAAAGCTGGAAACATGAAGCAGCAGTCTCACCTTGATGGAGAAAAGCACAGGTAGATCACAATGACTGAGATGTTCCTCTTTCTGTTTTTAGCTGCTGAGTTTCCTCATGTTTAACATTTGTTTGCATATAGTCAACTGATCCTATACAAATGATATTGTCTGGTTTGATGGACCCACCTTTATTTGTGGCAGCATAAAGTGCACAACCCCACATTCAACCTAAATGTTCTGCACACGCATTAAATGTAAATTGCATCTGTATTATTTGAAAGTGTTGCCCACCATACATACATATGGAAGGCTTGGAACAGGGGAGTAATTAGTTAGATTGATTTGGAAAAGTAAAAGTATAGAATAGAAAAGCAACTGTATAAAATATATGAAGCAGGAGCTTTGTTGCAGGATCTAACATTTGAAAATGTAAATATGTATGATCCAAAAAACACACAAATACATACTGTTCCTGTTACCAAACGAACTAACTAACTAACCATTTGTTCCACATCTGCTCTGTAATCACCACTAGAATCCATTGCATACGAGGAAGAGAGTAAAAATCTCACCTTGAAGTATAAAAAGAAGTTTCTTAAAAAGTAAAAAAATTGCTCAACATTTTTCTGAAATGCTGTAAAGTCTCAAATGTAATTTATTGCTTGACAAGCTGGTATTTTCCTGCACCGTCGAAATACGACGAGAACATATGAATGCGGAAATTAAATGACAAAAGTAAATATCTGAATGAAGACACCAATAAAAAAACCCTTTCGAAATAGGGTTCAAGGTTCAAGGATTATATGGTCATATGCACAATAACATTTAACAGTTGCTGGCAATGAAATGCTTCAGTCCCAGGCCCCCTTTTAGACATGCTCTGAATTTATGAAAATAAAAAATTAAAATAGAATATAAAATATATAAAATGAAATAGAACTAAAAATATATAAAATGAAATAGAACAAAAATATATAAAATTAAATAGAATATAAAAATAAAAAATACCAATACAAAAGTAGTACAAATCTTGTGCAAATATTGTAAAGTGCAGAGAGATGAATTATGACAGATGGGAGGAGTTTAAAAGTCTTATGGCCTGCGGGATGAAACTGTCCCTGAGCCTGGTGGTGCAGGCCCGGATGCTGCGGTACCGGCGGCCAGATGGCAGCAGACAGAACAGTCTATGGTTTGGGTAGTAGGGGTCTTTAATGACCCGGTTGCTCTTCTTCCTACACCGCTGGGTGAAAGGGTCCTCCATGGTTGGCAGCTCTGTCCTGGTGATGTGCTGAGCAGACTTCACCACCCTCTGTAAAGCCTTACGGTTCAGGGCGGTGCAGCTGCCATACCAGGCGGTGATGCAGCCAGTCAGGATACTCTCAATGGTGCACCTGTAGAAGTTGCAGAGAATCCTGAGGTCCATGTTGAGCCTCCGCAGCCTGCTGAGATAGAAGAGCCGCTGTCTGGCAGTCTTTGTGATGGAGTGTGTGTGTTGAGTCCATGTCAGGTCATCCGAGGCTGCTGACTCTCTCCACCATAGTCCCATTGATTGATAGGAGGGCGTGTTTAACTCCCTGTCTCTTCCTGTAGTCCAAGATCAGCTCCTTAGTTTTGCTGATATTGAGATGAAGGTTGTTGTCCTGGCACCAAGATGACAGGGCTCTGACCTCCTCTCTGAAGGCCATCTCATCGTCGCCGGTGATCACGCCTATGTTATCCGCAAATTTAATGATGGTGTTGGAGCTGTGGGTGGCCATGCAGTCTTACATGAACAGGGAGTACAGGAGAGGGTGAGCACGAAGCCCTGGGGGGGCCGGTGCTGAGAGTCAGGGTGGAGGATGTCGTGTTACCTATCCGCACTGCCTGGGGTCTGCCCGTCAGAAAGTTCAGTATCCAGTCACAGAGGGCGGTGTTGAGCACATGGTCTCTGAGCTTGGTGACGAGCTTCAGGGGCATGATGGTATTGATCGCTGAACTATAGTCAATGAACAGCATTCTCACATATGTGTCCTTCTGCTCCAGGTGGGCGAGGACAGAATGAAGGGTGAGTGAGATGGCATCTGCAGTTGACCTATTTGGCCTATAGACAAACTGCAGTGGGTTCATTGAGTCAGGGAGGGAGGAGGTGATAAAGGATTTGACTCACAGCTCAAAGAACTTCATGATGGTGGAGGTGAGTGCTACTGGGCGGTAGTCGTTCAGGCAGAGAGTTTTGTTTGTCTTGGGAACAGGGACAATGATGGTTTCCTTGAAACATGTGGAGACTACAGACTGGAGAAGTGACAGGTTGAAGCTGTCCGTGAACACATCTGCCATGGATATTACAGGTGGGCAGCGGTCCTCCTGGGCCTCTTGTACCTCCACAGCCAAATATCACTGCTGGTCTTTCTTTTGTAGTCAGAAATGGTTTCTAGTCCTAGGCTTGGCTTGTTAGCTTAGCTCCGCTAACCTCCAGGCAAGATGCCAGCAGGGAGTTATTAAACTGACATGAACTGGTCCACAGAGAGAAGCGTTAAGAGTTTATGGTGGTATATCTTTTAAACTGAAGGCACTGTGTGTTTGGAGAATAAGCTCCACCAGATTAGATATCTAAGGTTATGTAAAGTTGTTTAGCTGACCCACCTATTTGGCTTGACTACGTTACTGAGTAACTTCAGTATTAATGTTTTGTTAGATTATTGTTTCAGAAACAACATTAGTGCAGCTGCTGCAGTGTGAAACTTGTTGAGCTGGACTTGATTTATTACCACAATAATTAATATTACTAAAAACCTTGATTATCATACTGCAGGAACAGATTTACTGTGATCAACTGAAACGTGAACTTGTCAGACTTTACTGACTGTCATTGGAGTGTCAATTAAGTGAACATGCAGAATGTCGGTGACTCAGATAACCTGCACCCATGGATGTCCTACATGAGACAGAACTAGACTCCAACAAGACTGAACACTGAGTCACCACTTCTGCACTGACTCCAGGTACAGACCTGTTTTTATAACTTACTAACAATAAAAGCAAAGTATTGCACATAATACATGATGCATTACATAATATATGCAATACTTTTAATGTGGAAGAACTCCATACTGAACATTCATTGTCTTGGTAGTACAGTGTTTAATCCCAAACCATATTCAGATACATAGTTGAATATCCAGAGAATATAAGGACACAAACATTGTTTGAAAGTAACACTTATCTTTGCAATAATGCCATACTTTTGTGTTTCCTGTCATTTTATTAGGGAAGGACGAACCTGAGGGACACAGCTGTGCTGAGTGTGTTCTGTCTCTTATGGCAAAAAAGAAAAGAAAACCCTGTTTTTATCTAAAGTTTATCAAATCAGAAAGTAAAAGATGAACATTGTTGTGATAACTGTTACTATATTCTTCATGACACTTTGCAATGACTGCCAAATCTGAGCAGTTGCAGGTCATGTTTAGTTGAGGGAGGAACACATGAAGTGTTGTGCAGATGAAGCGTGTGCAGGTCGGCCTCATGTTGACCAGCCTGAAGCTGCCGAGCTCCAGTAGATTCTGAGGACATCAGGTGCTGCAGTGCTTCCTGACATGAAATGAAACAAGTCATGATAAAGGATGTTTTATCCTGAAATCATTGTCACATCTGTAGACAATAAGGAACATATAAGAGCAACACTTAAGATTATTTACAGATACTGTACAATACAATAATTACAATACTTTTGACACATGTGATATCAGCTGTGTTAAGAAGCCAAGACTGGTACTTACAGTTCATTCTGTGTTCAGCAGGTGGAAGCACCACAGATTTCAGCCAAACTGATGTACTAAAAGAAAAACACATTGTACAAATATATAAAATGTCTTTCTACCTCATCTGTAATATTCAAGGTGATAATCTCTCACAGTGCTGTTGATAACAGTCCACATCACATCCCTCAACTTCTCTCAGAGTGAAAACAGATAAATATATAATAAATATGAGCACTGTTTACAACAGTGGTGTGTGGAGATTAAAATCACATCTTAACTGTCATATAATTACACATCTGCACTGAGTCTAATTCACTGTGAATTCCATAACAGGCTAAAAAAAACGAGGTTGTAATAGTAATGGTGGTTCTACGAGTCTGTATCAGAACATTTGTGAAACATAGTTACTGTCACATGCAATTTACACATGTAGCTTATTAATGTTAGCTTTTTAAAATTACAATCAAGTGACAACACACAACTCTTTACTGCAGATGTGAAAACTTAGTATGAGGTAGTTAAATTGCGTCAAACTGTTCATTAGACATGTTCAATAAACGGTAAATTACCACGATAACATTAAAAACCACTTGAGGCATGTAAGCGTATGTAGTATGATCATGATAATGGATGAATCAATAGGTTTTGTTGTTGTTGTTTAGTTTCAGGGTAACTTACCTCTGTTCGGTTCGTTGTTACGACCGCGACCATCCCGGAGCAACAACACGGCAGCGCTAGCCGGTTAGCAGTAGCGGGTAGCATGTAGCCTAGCTCCTTAGCCTGAGCTAACCCGGTAACGATGAGCTCTGTGGGCGTGGCTCAGTTGTCAGAGGACAAAAATACAATAACCATGACAGGGATGAACACAGGAGAAGCACAGGGTGGAACACAGAGGAACGCAGAAGGGAACACGAGAGGAAAAAAGGGTGAAACAAAGAAAGAGAAACACAGAGATGAACACAGGAAGGCACACATGAGAACATTAAGAGGAACACAGAGATGAGACACAAGCGAGGGACACAGAGGGGACATAGAACAAACCTAAGACATGAATTCAAAACGTAACAAAAACACAATTTAAACTAGAACTGAAAAAACTCTTTATAAAAGAGGACAAAATACCATAACCCTGACATATTCAAGAATTACTTCCAACCAAATTCACAGTCCATGTTGACTCGTCAATCTTCACATCTTCATCCTGCTATTGATTCCTCACTAGTAGAGGTCAAATTTCATCTAGATTTAGGAGCTAAATTATGGGATGGCTTTTCACAGGTGTCAAAGAACTGTTGTTCAATAACATGCTACAAAAGATGCTTAAAAGATCATTTAACACTGTTCCTCTTTTAGTATTGTTGTCTGGAGATTTGATTTGTTTGGGAATGTTGTATATTGCTCAGGAGTCAATGCATGTGTATACAATCTCACCTCACCACAACACAGCATCACACTGAGATCTGAATCTGAATCCCTCTGCACACCTCTGTCCAATTATGATCTACCGTCACTTGGACTCAGAGATGAACTGGTTACATCTCAGAGTAAGATTATGTAGATGGAGAATGCACTGAGTGGTGGAGGCATCCAACCGCAGTGCAGTATTTCTAGATTGTTTCATATAATGTCAAATAAATTGTTTGTGTATATATACATATATACTGGCGATACTACTCTTACTACTCCTTCTTTATTAATAAACTATGACTGTGTGCCAGTTAGACTGCATGAACAGGAGAACCCTGAACTGAAACAGCTAAATGAAATTCAGCCATTATTTATTTAAATTTTATTTATTATTCATTTATACTATTATTTGTACTATATCAGTACTTTTCCTATACTGTGATGTCTCAAAAAGGCCACTACATGGGAGCACAGTCTCTACTATTAGCAATATATGTTGCACTACTAAAGGTGCTCTATATGGCACAATTGGAGGATCCATCCAACTACTGGCCTACTTTTAATACTACCACTACTACTTCTTATTTCCCAGTTAGCCAGCCTCCACAACACCAGGGCCTTAAAAATGAGGTCGCCAAATTTAATCCAGTCATCATTATTTTTGTTATACTGTATGTGAATGCATCTTTCCTACTGTGGCATATTCAAATATTCAAATGGCCACTAGATAGCCCCAGAGTCTTTACTACTGTGTTGGCAAAGACTCACTGAGCTCAATATCTCACAATCTATCTGTATTCAATTGGTTGTTCATGTGTCTGAAATATTATACTGCACAGTTCTAAAAGTGTACGTCTTAGGAAGTTGAAGTTTAATGCTGTTTTAAAAAGAGCACTTAACACGTATTTCTGCCAGACAATTATGGTTCTTGTTTAGACTTTTAACAAATTTAGTTTTCCCATAAAAGATTATAGTTAATAACAAAAATTCAATAGAGACACACAATTGCACATTTTCCAGGATTTATTGTTGTTCTTGTTAGGCCTTACAAGAGTTAAGGAAAGAAGTTTACATACAACAATGAGAGAATCTATTTAAAGGAGACTGTTGGCGATGTAGAGTTCCTCCATGGCCCAGACCTCACCCTTCTACCAAGTTTCAATACAACTGTTTCACTAGTTTTTGCATAACCATTCAAACAGACAAACAAACAGCAATGAAAACCTAACCTCCATAAAAAACACCGGTTGATATTATGATTCCTTCACCCAAAAAGTTCCCTTCAGGCCATTGTCATCAGTGAACTAAACTAAAACATAATTGGATCAATGCTCTTTTTTGTACTATGTATCCCAGAACCAATGAGTAAGAGAATGACAAGCATGGTGTCCTCTGTTTTTTTGTAAGTAACGACAAGTTTTGCAGGCATGTTCCGTTCCATAATAAAAGTGTTGAATTCTATACCTCTTTTTCCAATCAAAGAATGTCATATATTCAGCAGTATTCTGTTCAAGGTGAAGGAGTCTCTCTGCCAGCTCCTTTGGAGTGGGAAAGTCATCGACATGAATGAAAGCGTCGCCTGGGACTTGGTCTTCGTAGTTTCTTCTCGTTGTGCCCAGAACTACGGGTACAGTTCCCAGTTTCATTGGCCTGAATAACTTCTCTGTGATATAATCTGTGTGTTGAGAGTTTTCAAAGGCGAGATAGAATTTACAACTTGAGACAATGCTAGTATAGCTTTCAGCATCTACATGTTTGCCAAAAGCCTTCCCATAAGTTTCTATGTGGATGTGTTCTTTCAGTTCGTTGTAGTACTGAACTCTTTTGAGCCCCTCATGCCAGTTGCTCACAATCCAACAAACCAACTTGTCCTTGGTTGGCAGCTGGAAACTCTCCACCTCAGATGTATGTGGCTCCAAAAACCCATAACGCACTGGGATATGTGAATCTAAGCGATAACAGGATGTCACGTTGAACAAGTTATCAAGTCCAGGTAATTTTTTGCAGTTTGGAGGTGGCTCCATGTTTAACCACACCCATTTCTGAAACCAGGGACGTGGCTCACTTGGCATGTTTTCCAGATTTTCGTAAATGTTCACGTGGTGGAAGAGAACCCCGTGGGCTTCGTGGTAAAGAGACTTGTCATCAGTCAAGCGGCATCCTTTATAATTTACCGTATCGCAGGTGAGATCGTATTTTTCGTTAAATGGCCACATCCAAATCAACAGGAGAGTGTCGGGCTCAGCCTCCACCTCCATATCCTGGATCTTCTGGGGACCATCGGTAGGTGCTTCCTCGTGCTGCTCCGAGGAACGGTTTTGGTTTGAGCCCTGGGTCTCAGCCTCCACAGGACACACACAAGAATGATTTCCTCTCTTCAGATAAACACTGAAATCAGGGAACTTGTTTTCAAACTTGTAGTATGTTAAAAAAATGACCAAGAAACACACCAACAGTACGCAGCCAAAGGCAATTTGGCGCGGACGAGTCATCTGGCAGCTCGCCAAGGACATGGTTCACGTCTGGAGAGACAAAAGATCTGGTTATTGAAGACAGAACATTTGATTTGAAAGAAGTTGTTTTCTATGTTTTTATCTGTACACACATGTTGTTACTACAGCTTGATTTGGAGCCCACAAATCAGTTGATATAATAACATTTTATTTCCATTTCTAAAACTGCCTTTAACAGTTTCAGCTTTTCCTTCTGAAACTGTAAACATGACCTGCGGTAATTGTAAGGCCACTTGGTGATGTTAATGGACATTTTGTTGATCAAAAGATGTGTGGCTTCATGAGTAAGATGAAGAACCTTACAGATATTTTTTTTTTTCTAGGGTAAAGAAAACAACAATTTATACAATTTAGATGAAACGAACTAGTGAAAACATCATGAGGATTATTCTACATTAAATTTCTGCCAATAGATCCCTTTCACCGAAATCTTACACACTGGACCTTTAAGGTAAAGCCATAAACTTGAAGCAACAGTCTCACCTTGATGTAGAAAAGCACAGGTAGATCCAAATGACTGATGTCTCTCTCTCTGGTTACAAGTCTTGTTTGTGCTTTTGTCTGGAGATCTGGTTTGTCAGTCTAATAGGAATTTCAGTAATGCTGTTTGATCACTATCACAGGGTTTGATGGCAGTGCCCACATTTGAAACCAGAGACCAGCTCGACTCAGAGCACGTCAGGTAAGTGTTTTCCCACCTGAACATGGCCACTACATAATGTATTGACAACAAAGGACAAGATCTACTTCAAGTGATTCAGAAAATTACTTCAATCTTAAGGGGCAGAACCAGCGTATGATGAGGGTTTGTGCGCTTCACTAAGTAGATGATAGATAGATGAACTTTATTGATCCCAGTGGGAAAATTGTTGTGACTGACTTAGGTCGACAGGTTAAACAGGTTCCCAGCCTCTCCCTCAGTCAATCATATCTCACTACTGACTTTCAGTGATTTTTCCCGTGTCACAACAAGATGCAATTATTTTTGTTTGGTGGTTGGTTTGTAGAATAACACAAAAACTACTGGATGGATTCCTACGACACTTAATGGAAGAATGGGACATGGGCCAAGAAGAACCCATTCAATTTTGGCATGGAGCTGAAGAAAGTGGCAGATCAGGAATGTTTCTTTTATCCCTGTCTTTAACATTTTCAGGATGTCTTCGGACACTTCCACAGATTTCCCAGGGATAATGCGTAGACATGATGAAAACAATTCCGGCATATTTAGGAGACTGATATATTTGTGTGCAAGTTGGTGTGGCTCCAAATAAAAAAGAGGATCTAGTGAATTTAAATGTGGTGTCCTAGGGAGACCATTGCACAGTCTCTACTATTAGCAATATATGTTGCACTACTAAAGGTGCTCTATATGGCACAATTGGAGGATCCATCCAACTACTGGCCTACTTTTAATACTACCACTACTACGTCTTATTTCCCAGTTAGCCAGCCTCCACAACACCAGGGCCTTAAAAATGAGGTCGCCAAATTTAATCCAGTCATCATTATTTTTGTTATACTGTATGTGAATGGATCTTTCCTACTGTGGCATATTCAAATATTCAAATGGCCACTAGACAGCCCCAGAGTCTTTACTACTGTATTGGCAAAGACTCACTGAGCTCAATATC
Organism: Paralichthys olivaceus; assembly: GCF_024713975.1. Taxonomy (NCBI): domain Eukaryota; kingdom Metazoa; phylum Chordata; class Actinopteri; order Pleuronectiformes; family Paralichthyidae; genus Paralichthys; species Paralichthys olivaceus. The sequence goes on from NC_091115.1 coordinate 5,277,158, forward strand.
TCACAATCTATCTGTATTCAATTGGTTGTTCATGTGTCTGAAATATCATACTGCACAGTTCTAAAAGTGTACGTCTTAGGAAGTTGAAGTTTAATGCTGTTTTAAAAAGAGCACTTAACACGTATTTCTGCCAGACAATTATGGTTCTTGTTTAGAGCTTTAACAAATTTAGTTTTCCCATAAAAGATTATAGTTAATAACAAAAATTCAAGAGAGACACACAATTGCACATTTTCCAGGATTTATTGTTGTTCTTGTTAGGCCTTACAAGAGTTAAGGAAAGAAGTTTACATACAACAATGAGAGAATCTATTTAAAGGAGACTGTTGGCGATGTAGAGTTCCTCCATGGCCCAGACCTCACCCTTCTACCAAGTTTCAATACAACTGTTTCAGTAGTTTTTGCATAACCATTCAAACAGACAAACAAACAGCAATGAAAACCTAACCTCCATAAAAAACACCGGTTGATATTACGATTCCTTCACCCAAAAAGTTCCCTTCAGGCCATTGTCATCAGTGAACTAAACTAAAACATAATTGGATCAATGCTCTTTTTTGTACTATGTATCCCAGAACCAATGAGTAAGAGAATGACAAGCATGGTGTCTTCTGTTTTTTTGTAAGTAACGACAAGTTTTGCAGGCATGTTCCGTTCCATGATAAAAGTGTTGAATTCTATACCTCTTTTTCCAATCAAAGAATGTCATATATTCAGCAGTATTCTGTTCAAGGTGAAGGAGTCTCTCTGCCAGCTCCTTTGGAGTGGGAAAGTCATCGACATGAATGAAAGCGTCGCCTGGGACTTGGTCTTCGTAGTTTCTTCTCGTTGTGCCCAGAGCTACGGGTACAGCTCCCAGTTTCATGGGAGTGAATAACTTCTCTGTGATATAATCTGTGTGTTGAGAGTTTTCAAAGGCGAGATAGAATTTACAACTTGAGACAATGCTAGCATAGCTTTCATCATCTACATGTTTGCCAAAAGCCTTCCCATAAGTTTCTATGTGGATGTGTTCTTTCAGTTCGTTGTAGTACTGAACTCTTTTGAGCCCCTCATGCCAGTTGCTCACAATCCAACAAACCAACTTGTCCTTGGTTGGCAGCTGGAAACTCTCCACCTCAGATGTATGTGGCTCCAAAAACCCATAATGCACTGGGATATGTGAATCTAAGCGATAACAGGATGTCACGTTGAACAAGTTATCAAGTCCAGGTAATTTTTTGCAGTTTGGAGGTGGCTCCAAGTTTAACCACACCCATTTCTGAAACCAGGGACGTGGCTCACTTGGCATGTTTTCCAGATTTTCGTCAATGTCCCAGTGGTGGAAGAGAACCCCGTGGGCTTTGTGGTAAAGAGACTTGTCATCAGTCAAGCGGCATCCTTTATAATTTACCGTATCGCAAGTGAGATCGTATTTTTCGTTAAATGGCCACATCCAAATCAACAGGAGAGTGTCGGGCTCAGCCTCCACCTCCACATCCTGGATCTTCTGGGGACCATCGGTAGGTGCTTCCTCGTGCTGCTCCGAGGAACGGTTTTGGTTTGAGCCCTGGGTCTGTGCCTCCACAGGATACACACAAGAATGATTTCCTCTCTTCAGATAAACACTGAAATCATCGCCAGGGAACTTGTTTTCAAGTGTGTAGTAGTATGTTAAAAAAATGACCAGGAAACACAACAACAGTACGCAGCCGAAGGCAATATGGCGCGGACGAGTCATCTGGCAGCTCGCGAAGGACATGGTTCACCTCTGGAGAGACAAAAGATCTGGTTATTGAAGACAGAACATTTGATTTGAAAGAAGTTGTTTTCTATGTTTTTATCTGTACACACATGTTGTTACTACAGCTTGATTTGGAGCCCACAAATCAGTTGATATAATAACATTTTATTTCCATTTCTAAAACTGCCTTTAACAGTTTCAGCTTTTCCTTCTGAAACTGTAAACATGACCTGCGGTAATTGTAAGGCCACTTGGTGATGTTAATGGACATTTTGTTGATCAAAAGATGTGTGGCTTCATGAGTAAGATGAAGAACCTTACAGATATTTTTTACAGCCCTGCCATGAATATCACTCAAATCTAAGCTCGCGTCTATGGGAACAGCAGAGAATAAAGGACAAAGATACTGTGTGTTTTCATGAACATCAAACACTAATGACCAAACTATAATGGAAGAAACCAATAACTAGAGAAATGCGTTATTGAACCTGACAATTTATACTAGCGTCAGACATTTTTTAAAAAGTAAGAAGGGCTTTATAAGTCTTCTATTAAAATACAAATTGACTTTAAATCTAAAGAAAAATGGAAAAAAAGCTTTTTTCTTTCTTTCAATTTAATAAAACGCGATGATCATAGAGTATGAATAGATTTGTTTGATGCTCTGTGTGTTCTCAATGAGAGGGTCGCACAAGCAGACAAAAGAAAAATCATACAAACTGCTCTGTACTATTAAAATGGATTAATTTGTTTCATAAAACATATGGAAATTGTACAGAGACTCCATTAAAGGTCCAGTGTTTAGAATTTAGTGATATCTAGAGTTGAAGTTGCATGTTGCAGCTGAACACCCCTCACGTTACCCTCCCCTCCCAAACATGAAAGGGAACCTGTGGTAGCTTCAGTTGTCATAAAAACTCAAAAGGTGTTTAGTCTGTTCAGTCTGGACTAATATAAAAAACATGGCGGCCCCTGTAGAGAGGACCCCTTGATTAAAATATAGAATATTTAAATATAAAGGGGCTTTTCTAGGGTAAAGAAAACAACAATTTATACAATTTAGATGAAACGAACTAGTGAAAACATCATGAGGATTATTCTACATTAAATTTCTGCCAATAGATCCCTTTCACCGAAATCTTACACACTGGACCTATAAGGTAAAGCCATAAACTTGAAGCAACAGTCTCACCTTGATGTAGAAAAGCACAGGTAGATCCAAATGACCGATGTCTCTCTCTCTGGTTACAAGTCTTGTTTGTGCTTTTGTCTGGAGATCTGGTTTTTCAGTCTAACAGGAATTTCAGTAATGCTGTTTGATCACTATCACAGGGTTTGACGGCAGAGCCCACATTTGAAACCAGAGACCAGCTCGACTCAGAGCACGTCAGGTAAGTGTTTTCCCACCTGAACATGGCCACTACATAATGTATTGACAACAAAGGACAAGATCTACTTCAAGTGATTCAGAAAATTACTTCAATCTTAAGGGGCAGAACCAGCGTATGATGAGGGTTTGTGCGCTTCACTAAGTAGATGATAGATAGATGAACTTTATTGATCCCAGTGGGGAAATTGTTGTGACTGACTTAGGTCGACAGGTTAAACAGGTTCCCAGCCTCTCCCTCAGTCAATCATATCTCACTACTGACTTTCAGTGATTTTTCCCGTGTCACAACAAGATGCAATTATTTTTGTTTGGTGGTTGGTTTGTAGAATAACACAAAAACTACTGGATGGATTCCTACGACACTTAATGGAAGAATGGGACATGGGCCAAGAAGAACCCATTCAATTTTGGCATGGAGCTGAAGAAAGTGGCAGATCAGGAATGTTTCTTTTATCCCTTTCTTTAACATTTTCAGGATGTCTTCGGACACTTCCACAGATTTCCCAGGGATAATGCGTAGACATGATGAAAACAATTCCGGCATATTTAGGAGACTGATATATTTGTGTGCAAGTTGGTGTGGCTCCAAATAAAAAAGAGGATCTAGTGAATTTAAATGTGGTGTCATAGGGAGACCATTGCACAGTCTCTACTATTAGCAATATATGTTGCACTACTAAAGGTGCTCTATATGGCACAATTGGAGGATCCATCCAACTACTGGCCTACTTTTAATACTACCACTACTACTTCTTATTTCCCAGTTAGCCAGCCTCCACAACACCAGGGCCTTAAAAATGAGGTCGCAAATTTTAATCCAGTCATCATTATTTTTGTTATACTGTATGTGAATGGATCTTTCCTACTGTGGCATATTAAAATATTCAAATGGCCACTAGACAGCCCCAGAGTCTTTACTACTGTATTGGCAAAGACTCACTGAGCTCAATATCTCACAATCTATCTGTATTCAATTGGTTGTTCATGTGTCTGAAATATCATACTGCACAGTTCTAAAAGTGTACGTCTTAGGAAGTTGAAGTTTAATGCTGTTTTAAAAAGAGCACTTAACACGTATTTCTGCCAGACAATTATGGTTCTTGTTTAGAGCTTTAACAAATTTAGTTTTCCTATAAAAGATTATAGTTAATAACAAAAATTCAAGAAAGACACACAATTGCACATTTTCCAGGATTTATTGTTGTTCTTGTTAGGCCTTACAAGAGTTAAGGAAAGAAGTTTACATACAACAATGAGAGAATCTATTTAAAGGAGACTGTTGGCGATGTAGAGTTCCTCCATGGCCCAGACCTCACCCTTCTACCAAGTTTCAATAAAACTGTTTCAGTAGTTTTTGCATAACCATTCAAACAGACAAACAAACAGCAATGAAAACCTAACCTCCATAAAAAACACCGGTTGATATTACGATTCCTTCACCCAAAAAGTTCCCTTCAGGCCATTGTCATCAGTGAACTAAACTAAAACATAATTGGATCAATGCTCTTTTTTGTACTATGTATCCCAGAACCAATGAGTAAGAGAATGACAAGCATGGTGTCTTCTGTTTTTTTGTAAGTAACGACAAGTTTTGCAGGCATGTTCCGTTCCATGATAAAAGTGTTGAATTCTATACCTCTTTTTCCAATCAAAGAATGTCATATATTCAGCAGTATTCTGATCAAGGTGAAGGAGTCTCTCCGCCAGCTCCTTTGGAGTGGGAAAGTCATCGACATGAATGAAAGCGTCGCCTGGGACTTGGTCTTCGTAGTTTCTTCTCGTTGTGCCCAGAGCTACGGGTACAGCTCCCAGTTTCATGGGAGTGAATAACTTCTCTGTGATATAATCTGTGTGTTGAGAGTTTTCAAAGGAGAGATAGAATTTACAACTTGAGACAATGCTAGCATAGCTTTCATCATCTACATGTTTGCCAAAAGCCTTCCCATAAGTTTCTATGTGGATGTGTTCTTTCAGTTCGTTGTAGTACTGAACTCTTTTGAGCCCCTCATGCCAGTTGCTCACAATCCAACAAACCAACTTGTCCTTGGTTGGCAGCTGGAAACTCTCCACCTCAGATGTATGTGGCTCCAAAAACCCATAATGCACTGGGATATGTGAATCTAAGCGATAACAGGATGTCACGTTGAACAAGTTATCAAGTCCAGGTAATTTTCTGCAGTTTGGAGGTGGCTCCAAGTTTAACCACACCCATTTCTGAAACCAGGGACGTGGCTCACTTGGCATGTTTTCCAGATTTTCATCAATGTTCACGTGGTGGAAGAGAACCCCGTGGGCTTCGTGGTAAAGAGACTTGTCATCAGTCAAGCGGCATCCTTTATAATTTACCGTATCGCAGGTGAGATCGTATTTTTCGTTAAATGGCCACATCCAAATCAACAGGAGAGTGTTGGGCTCAGCCTCCACCTTCACATCCTGGATCTTCTGGGGACCATCGGTAGGTGCTTCCTCGTGCTGCTCCGAGGAACGGTTTTGGTTTGAGCCCTGGGTCTGTGCCTCCACAGGATACACACAAGAATGATTTCCTCTCTTCAGATAAACACTGAAATCATCGCCAGGGAACTTGTTTTCAAGTGTGTAGTAGTATGTTAAAAAAATGACCAGGAAACACAACAACAGTACGCAGCTGAAGGCAATATGGCGCGGACGAGTCATCTGGCAGCTCGCCAAGGACATGGTTCACGTCTGGAGAGACAAAAGATCTGGTTATTGAAGACAGAACATTTGATTTGAAAGAAGTTGTTTTCTATGTTTTTATCTGTACACACATGTTGTTACTACAGCTTGATTTGGAGCCCACAAATCAGTTGATATAATAACATTTTATTTCCATTTCTAAAACTGCCTTTAACAGTTTCAGCTTTTCCTTCTGAAACTGTAAACATGACCTGCGGTAATTGTAAGGCCACTTGGTGATGTTAATGGACATTTTGTTGATCAAAAGATGTGTGGCTTCATGAGTAAGATGAAGAACCTTACAGATATTTTTTACAGCCCTGCCATGAATATCATTCAGATCTAAGCTCGCGTCTATGGGAACAGCAGAGGTGAGAATAAAGGACAAAGATACTGTGTGTTTTCATGAACATCAAACACTAATGACCAAACTATAATGGAAGAAACCAATAACTAGAGAAATGCGTTATTGAACCTAACAATTTATACTAGCGTCAGACATTTTTTAAAAAGTAAGAAGGGCTTTATAAGTCTTCTATTAAAATACAAATTGACTTTAAATCTAAAGAAAAATGGAAAAAAGCTTTTTTCTTTCTTTCAATTTAATAAAACGCGATGATCATAGAGTATGAACAGATTTGTTTGATGCTCTGTGTGTTCTCAATGAGAGGGTCGCACAAGCAGACAAAAGAAAAATCATACAAACTGCTCTGTACTATTAAAATGGATTAATTTGTTTCATAAAACATATGGAAATTGTACAGAGACTCCATTAAAGGTCCAGTGTTTAGAATTTAGTGATATCTAGAGTTGAAGTTGCATGTTGCAGCTGAACACCCCTCACGTTACCCTCCCCTCCCAAACATGAAAGAGAACCTGTGGTAGCTTCAGTTGTCATAAAAACTCAAAAGGTGTTTAGTCTGTTCAGTCTGGACTAATATAAAAAACATGGCGGCCCCTGTAGAGAGGACCCCTTGATTAAAATATAGAATATTTAAATATAAAGGGGCTTTTCTAGGGTAAAGAAAACAACAATTTATACAATTTAGATGAAACGAACTAGTGAAAACATCATGAGGATTATTCTACATTAAATTTCTGCCAATAGATCCCTTTCACCGAAATCTTACACACTGGACCTATAAGGTAAAGCCATAAACTTGAAGCAACAGTCTCACCTTGATGTAGAAAAGCACAGGTAGATCCAAATGACCGATGTCTCTCTCTCTGGTTACAAGTCTAGGTTGTGCTTTTGTCTGGAGATCTGGTTTGTCAGTCTAATAGGAATTTCAGTAATGCTGTTTGATCACTATCACAGGGTTTGACGGCAGAGCCCACATTTGAAACCAGAGACCAGCTCGACTCAGAGCACGTCAGGTAAGTGTTTTCCCACCTGAACATGGCCACTACATAATGTATTGACAACAAAGGACAAGATCTACTTCAAGTGATTCAGAAAATTACTTCAATCTTAAGGGGCAGAACCAGCGTATGATGAGGGTTTGTGCGCTTCACTAAGTAGATGATAGATAGATGAACTTTATTGATCCCAGTGGGGAAATTGTTGTGACTGACTTAGGTCGACAGGTTAAACAGGTTCCCAGCCTCTCCCTCAGTCAATCATATCTCACTACTGACTTTCAGTGATTTTTCCTGTGTCACAACAAGATGCAATTATTTTTGTTTGGTGGTTGGTTTGTAGAATAACACAAAAACTACTGGATGGATTCCTACGACACTTAATGGAAGAATGGGACATGGGCCAAGAAGAACCCATTCAATTTTGGCATGGAGCTGAAGAAAGTGGCAGATCAGGAATGTTTCTTTTATCCCTTTCTTTAACATTTTCAGGATGTCTTCGGACACTTCCACAGATTTCCCAGGGATAATGCGTAGACATGATGAAAACAATTCCGGCATATTTAGGAGACTGATATATTTGTGGGCAAGTTGGTGTGGCTCCAAATAAAAAAGAGGATCTAGTGAATTTAAATGTGGTGTCATAGGGAGACCATTGCACAGTCTCTACTATTAGCAATATATGTTGCACTACTAAAGGTGCTCTATATGGCACAATTGGAGGATCCATCCAACTACTGGCCTACTTTTAATACTACCACTACTACTTCTTATTTCCCAGTTAGCCAGCCTCCACAACACCAGGGCCTTAAAAATGAGGTCGCCAAATTTAATCCAGTCATCATTATTTTTGTTATACTGTATGTGAATGGATCTTTCCTACTGTGGCATATTCAAATATTCAAATGGCCACTAGACAGCCCCAGAGTCTTTACTACTGTATTGGCAAAGACTCACTGAGCTCAATATCTCACAATCTATCTGTATTCAATTGGTTGTTCATGTATCTGAAATATCATACTGCACAGTTCTAAAAGTGTACGTCTTAGGAAGTTGAAGTTTAATGCTGTTTTAAAAAGAGCACTTAACACGTATTTCTGCCAGACAATTATGGTTCTTGTTTGGAGTTTTAACAAATTTAGTTCTCCTATAAAAGATTATAGTTAATAACAAAAATTCAAGAGAGACACACAATTGCACATTTTCCAGGATTTATTGTTGTTCTTGTTAGGCCTTACAAGAGTTAAGGAAAGAAGTTTACATACAACAATGAGAGAATCTATTTAAAGGAGTCTGTTGGCGATGTAGAGTTCCTCCATGGCCCAGACCTCACCCTTCTACCAAGTTTCAATACAACTGTTTCAGTAGTTTTTGCATAACCATTCAAACAGACAAACAAACAGCAATGGAAACCTAACCTCCATAAAAAACACCGGTTGATATTACGATTCCTTCACCCAAAAAGTTCCCTTCAGGCCATTCTCATCAGTGAACTAAACTAAAACATAATTGGATCAATGCTCTTTTTTGTACTATGTATCCCAGAACCAATGAGTAAGAGAATGACAAGCATGGTGTCCTCTGTTTTTTTGTAAGTAACGACAAGTTTTGCAGGCATGTTCCGTTCCATAATAAAAGTGTTGAATTCTATACCTCTTTTTCCAATCAAAGAATGTCATATATTCAGCAGTATTCTGTTCAAGGTGAAGGAGTCTCTCTGCCAGCTCCTTTGGAGTGGGAAAGTCATCGACATGAATGAAAGCGTCGCCTGGGACTTGGTCTTCGTAGTTTCTTCTCGTTGTGCCCAGAACTACGGGTACAGTTCCCAGTTTCATGGGATTGAATAACTTCTCTGTGATATAATCTGTGTGTTGAGAGTTTTCAAAGGCGAGATAGAATTTACAACTTGAGACAATGCTAGTATAGCTTTCAGCATCTACATGTTTGCCAAAAGCCTTCCCATAAGTTTCTATGTGGATGTGTTCTTTCAGTTCGTTGTAGTACTGAACTCTTTTGAGCCCCTCATGCCAGTTGCTCACAATCCAACAAACCAACTTGTCCTTGGTTGGCAGCTGGAAACTCTCCACCTCAGATGTATGTGGCTCTAAATGCCCATAATGCACTGGGATATGTGAATCTAAGCGATAACAGGATGTCACGTTGAACAAGTTATCAAGTCCAGGTAATTTTTTGCAGTTTGGAGGTGGCTCCATGTTTAACCACACCCATTTCTGAAACCAGGGACGTGGCTCACTTGGCATGTTTTCCAGATTTTCGTCAATGTTCACGTGGTGGAAGAGAACCCCGTGGGCTTCGTGGTAAAGAGACTTATCATCAGTCAAGCGGCATCCTTTATAATTTACCGTATCGCAGGTGAGATCGTATTTTTCGTTAAATGGCCACATCCAAATCAACAGGAGAGTGTCGGGCTCAGCCTCCACCTCCACATCCTGGATCTTCTGGGGACCATCGGTAGGTGCTTCCTCGTGCTGCTCCGAGGAACGGTTTTGGTTTGAGCCCTGGGTCTGTGCCTCCACAGGACACACACAAGAATGATTTCCTCTCTTCAGATAAACACTGAAATCAGGGAACTTGATTTCAAACTTGTAGTATGTTAAAAAAATGACCAGGAAACACACCAACAGTACGCAGCCAAAGGCAATTTGGCGCGGACGAGTCATCTGGCAGCTTGAGAAGGACATGGTTCACCTCTGGAGAGAAAAAAGGTTGTGTTTGATTTGAATATTTCTGTACACAGGTTGTAACTTTGAGCCCACACTTCACTTAATACAATAAGTGTATTTTATGTCAATTTCTAAATTTGCTTTTAACAGCTAATACATGAATGTAGGAATTTTGACTAGAACTTGTTCTAAACTTGTCTGTTTGGAATGGGCTGTTTGTTTTGCCTGTGGTGAAACTGGGTGCAGCTTTTCTTTCTGAAACTGTGAAAGTGACCCTTAGTAATCGTAACGTCACTTGGTGATGTTATTGGAGATTTTCTCTACAAAAAATCCATATCATAATACCTGTGACGTTTTTCTCAGTCAAAAATTCAGGAGTTGCATTTCTTATATACTGTCAATGGCTAAGTAGGCAACTGGAATGACTTGTTTTTGTTGAAACCCAAGTACCATTCCATATGTTTCGGCGCATTCTCTGCTGTGTATCACAGTCTTTTCCGTGTCTTTTTTACTAAAGTGACAAGAAAGTCGAAATTCCTTAAGGTACCGAATCACTAATTGTCACATTTACAATTTCACATTTATAATAATAGATTTTGACTGCTGGCATTTTTAAGCCTCAACGTCTAACCCTAACCCGCACTAACTCCAGATTTCCAACAAATTTTGGCCAGAATGCATTGCACAAATAATAAAAGCACAAAATCCAACTAAAAATGATTGAGGAAAATGAAAGATGTGCAGCTTCATGAGTAAGATGAAGCACCTTCCAGATATTTTTTACAGCCCTGCCAAATAACACTGTATAACACTCAAATCTGGGCTCGCGTCTAAATGAACAGCAGAGGCAATAATAAAGGACGACGATACTGTGTGTTTTCATGAACATCAAACTCTAATGACCAAACTATAAATAGAGAAACCAATAACTATCCACCACATTTCTCCTAGACATAATACAAACTGCTCAGTACTTTTAAAATTAAAAATGTTATTTGTAATAAAACGTATGACAATTGTACAGAGACTCCATTAAGGTAAAGCCATAAACATGACAGTCTCACCTAGATGGAGAAAAGGACAGGTACATAACAGTGAATGTGATGTTCCTCTCTGGTTGAGTCTCAGGTAGGTCTGTGGCAGCAGTTGTATCTCACCAACCTCCCCCTATCTATTGACCGCAAGGTGTTTTTCCCAACTGTGTCACCAGAGAAAGCGATATCAAATTTCTGTTTAACAGGTTTAGGCTGCAGCTATAGACAAACTTCTGTTTAACACTTTTAGGCTGCAGTCATAGACAAACTTCTGTTTAACAGGTTTAGGCTGCAGTCATAGACAAACTTCTGTTTAACAGGTTTAGGCTGCAGTCATAGACAAACTTCTGTTTAACAGGTTTAGGCTGCAGTCATAGACAAACTTCTGTTTAACAGGTTTAGGCTGCAGCTATAGTCAAACTTCTGTTTAACAGGTTTAGGCTGCAGTCATAGACAAACTTCTCTCTTCACCTCCATTAACATGCCTGAGCCGAAAGAGACTACGCAATTTACAGACAGACTGACACTTTCCACAAAATCTGCTAAAAGAGAGGACTCTACTGTGATTTTAGCTTTCAGTACATTTTAGAATTGATTTAGCATTTCGGATCTTCCGCTGGAGAGAACTTATTGACTGAGTCTACAGAATAATAAAACCATAAATAAACACCTTGTCACATAAAAGACAAAAGACCAAAATTGTCAGACATATGCGCTATGTGTCCTCCGAAACACCTTAACGATTTGAAATGGTTTTGAAATGAGTACGTACATGTATGTAAATATATATATACATATATATATATAAATATATGTACGTTCTCTACTCATTTCAAAACCGTTTGAAATCGTTACCTTCGTTTTAATGCATTTGACGGGAACTATCACTTTTTCACTATCAATTCAATGTGACCTTATATGTATTTGGTGCATGTTACCCTTTGTAAGAGTATCTGAAATGATGTGCAAATAAAGACAATGCTCTGAGAGCATAGATTGTGTACTTGTCCTTTATATGTACAGATTTTCATTGAGCCACCTCAGAGACCAGCACCTCAACACATAACACAGGCCACACAACACATATATGACAGCAGTAGTATACAAACAATCTCGTAGAAGAATAAGATTTTAGTTTTCTGCTTCTAGGCAGGGGGGTTTCTGCCAGTGAGAGACACGCTGCAAAGATCAAATCAAAACTAACACAGTGCATGTTGATTCTAGTGATGAGAGAAGATTTCAACCACAGATGTCTTTTTTGTGACGTATGACAAAAATGGGGGAATTAACAGAACCTGAAGAGTCAAATTCAAGAGTATGTGGATGCCATGCTGCCGGAGAGACGGCTCACCCTGAATGGGTGGCAAAAGAAAAAGTTAATCCGATAAGATGTAACGCTTCAGCGTGTTCATGCTAACTGTTGGCTGAAACTGTGTCCAAGGTGCATTTAAAAAACTGAAAAGGGTGCCATTTCAAAAGTTTACAATTTAGAATGCGCACAGACCAACAGTAAGTAGTTTTGGTAATCAGAAAGATTATGACGTTCCTGTAGGTTAGTGGAGATAAAGCTGCTTGAGCCAATCAATTTCCACCCTCAACAACCAAGAAGGATTATTGCACACGACTCATCTAAGGCCTCTTCACCACTATCAACAGAACATAAAAAAGCCAGGGGCCCTGACAGAGCGATCGCTTTTTAAAATATCTATATATTTACACTTCATATTGTCGCCGGGACATGTCTTCTGAAAGCTGAAAAGTGCTGAAATCAAAATATAGAATGATATCTTCACCTGTACAAAATCAACAGAAATGGTACAGTGGAATCCAGCTGTGGAAAGTAATAAGTTATTGGTCGGAGATAATCAGGAATGATTAGTGGTCGAGTTCAGTAACATGCGATAAATCAAGTAGTTTGAAAAGCAGACAACTGATTAACAGGGAAAAAAAAGAATTCTCAAGTAACAGATGAGTGCTGTTCGTCTAGTTCCACATATGTACCCATGTAAGGCACAACAGCCTAAGCATCGCATGTGATCTTTATTTATTTATTTTTAATCGCTTTTAACATTAGCATCTCCCTAAAAAGACACTGGTATGATAATTACTCAACACACCGTAACCCAAAATCAGACACACTCCACTCATACTGCATTTATAGACACACATTCAATGTTTTTTGTTCAAGCAACACTTAGTAATTTTCTGATCAACAGCGCCCCCTGCAGCCACATGTGGTGATTCCTTCTGCTGGGCTTCAAATTCAAGAGATTAATAGGTTTTTTCATAAAGTAAAAAAAAAACAAAAAAAACATAAATTTCTTGTTGAATGGTGGATAATACCCATGATCCCCAGCTTCCTGAACCAGAAGAGCTGCCACTGTAACAAATACAAGCTGTTTAGAATTCTTCATATTTTCAAAGTTTCCTCACTGAATATTGGAGAGAAACGCAGGTTTTTAATGACTCCGAGGTCTATTTAACTGATCTACAGTTCAGCATTACTCTTGAACTAGCTGGACCCAATTCTGACAAGCTGTAAATATGTCACCCAGGTGAACATGCTAGTTTGGCGAGACAGCGCGGGGAGAGAGCGCCTCCGTCTTGGATGTTTGTGATGTCAAACATGATGCAATCGCGTCTCACAGGAGATCGTACCCACTCACCAAACTTACATAGAGCAAGAACGAATGCTCAGAGTGAGGAGAGGGAATAAAAGTTAACATTCTCCTTATTCCAAGTTTTTCAACCATCAAACTGATTCTGAAGCTGCTGTTTTAAAGTAAAAAAGTTGCACAGTGTTGCTTTAACAAAAGGACGTGAAGTGGTTTTAAACAAACACTGACCTGACAAAACTAATCTTTCCCTTTTTTAGATATCTAATTAAGTGATGGGGAAAAAAAGAGCAGCCTGGACCATAAATCCAACCTGTGCTCTCGAAATGAAGGTGCTGCAGAGAAACAGTTGCCATGGAGACGGACTGCGTTTGGGTTGCTCTCGTCTCCGTCTCTTCAGAGGAGCTTACTGGCTGCAGATCAGTAACTGCAGTGCTACACTTGAAGCCATCTCCCACTGGGCTCATTTAGGTGTATGCGGTATACTTGTTTTTCAAGACAACAGTCTGATCAGTTTCGACATGCTGCGAATCCTAAAAAAGCCTGGAGACACGATAAAGGTACAGTAGCCTGAAAGTGAGCAGATGTGCGCCACCTTGGGGGTGATTCTAATTCTGCAGCTGTTTCGAGAGGAGAAAAACACTCATTCATGATATGCACACTAACACCTTCCTGAATAAATTGAGTTGGGATTCATCTCAACCCATTGCCATTTGGATTCCCAAGAATGTTGAGTACAAAACAGTAAGAAAACCCAAGCATTTAAAGAACACAGTATAGAAGAAGTAGTTCCCACCATAACCTTTTAGTCCTTCTGGTCAGGTAGATATTGAATTCAGGTGCAGGTTAATTCGCCAGCAGAATGTGAGCAAGATTCAGAATTTGAAACCAGGTCGAATTTAAAAATACAGACAGCAACATCCTTGAAGGGATTTCAAAGCTTCACATTCAATCAGTCTGTTTCTGTGAGAATTCAAGGCTGTTCCGTCCATAGTTATTAAAATAAGATACTTCACCTGCCATCTTTTCACATATATTCACCCGAATAAGTCTTTCAGGTCATTATTGACAGATGCACAATGTTTAACTCCACTTTGGTTCATATTAGGGGCAGCAGCAGATTGAGAAAAGTTCTGCGGGCTGAAAAAAGGGTTTGCCTGCATCCCAAACCCAGTGGGCACCCCTCCAGAACCTACTGGGACACCCTGCATCTGAGATTGAGCGTTCTGGGCTGAACCGAACTGATTGAGCCAGGGTGTATTGGTTCCAGGTGCGACTATGGGACCCATTTGGTTGAGGCTGACTTTGGGTTTGCTGGGTGTAAAAAGACTGTCCAAGGCTGACATGTCGGGGGCTTTGTTTGTCTGCCCAATGGATGTATGATTCTGTGTGAGAGCGCCGAAGTTTGGGGTGCTGGTGGTGGTGGCCATGCCGCCATAGAGGCCAGGGCCCGTGGGACGAATGCCCATCCCCATGCCCCCTGTCTGGAAGCCCATAGGTGCATTGAAGCCATTAGAGACTGGGGTGCCCATGGAGCCAACCATGGGGCTGGAGGAGGGAAAGGCAGACATGGTGTTGCCCTGCACTGGGGCTGGTCGTGCTGTGTTGGCCAAAGACAGGCTGTTTAGCGACGTCATGTTGTTGAGAAGGCTGCTGGTCAGATCCTTAGTCTGCAATGCAACATTAAATAAGGTGAGATTGATCTTCACAAATCAGCAGTGTTGGAGCTTGATGGTGTGTTTGAAGCGTGCTGTTTGTACCTGTGAGTTGGTGGTGGCGGCTGGTTTGATAGTCTGTGGTGCCAACGGCTGCTGGTTCCTCAGTTTGGCTGCTTGTTCCTGCTCCTTAGCCAATCGCTGTTTCTCCTCAAGAGTCAGAGACATCTAGAGGGGGTTCAAGGGGAAAGAGACTATGAAATAACAGGAAAGCAAAGGGGACATTTTGTATAAATGAGGTGTGGAATTATTTCCATACCCTATTAGGCTGTGAGGCTGCTGCAGCTGGTGCAGACCCATTCTCTTTTCCATTAACCCCTGTGCTGCCAAAGATAACATCAATCTGAAAGAAAACATTTGAATCATCGCATTACAGATATTCAAAAACATGAAATTTGCAAACGTCAGTCGGTATATTCATGTTCTCTGATCTTTGAACATGTAATCGGCCTCTCACCTGGTTGCTGGAGCTTGGTGGACTCTTTGTCTCCTCTGATTGGTTCCCTGGGTTTGAAATGTTTAGACTCCTGTTGGAAGAGACAACAGAAATCAGAAAACCGAGGGAACTTGATGCTTTCAATTCGAGATCCAATTACCTTAGATGTCTTAGCAAATTTATCTAAACATTTTTTATGACTATTTGATTAATAATCAAAGTGAATTAATCAGTGTAGCGTGATATAAATGAATGCACACACACACCTCTGCTGCTCCTGCATGATGTGCAGCTGCTCCAACTTGGTCTTGTGTTCAGTCTCCATGCGACTCAGCATTTCGCGTATAACCGCCATAAACGAGTTAAACTGAGTGGATCAAATAAGATGCAACTTGCATAAAAATGAACTGTGCAGATGATACAAATTACAAATTAAGATAATATGATGCGTCTCTTTCAGATTTGCAGGTAAATGCCACGACTACATAGGCTTTAACTGGAAGAGCCCTTTTCACGATTTCTCCGGAGCGTGGTGGTGCAGCAGGCAGAGGCTGGACGAAATGTATTAATTCTTTTATGGGGATCACTTCAGACACAGGCGTCGGCCAAAAGCTCTCTTGACATCTTTGTTGGTGTCTTCTATGTCTCTGGAACTGCTTTTTCATTTTTGAAGCTTTCACATGTTAAAAATATCACCAAGGTGACGCTCGCTTGCTGTGAATCCTGCAGTGGATCTCCTGTTGTGTTCTCACATGGGCTCATTCGGATATTCTGCAGATTTTTAGCTGGAGAAACTGCGCAGAAAGTCTGGAGGCTCTCACACGGATATTTGCAGTCACACATACAGCCTTTCCAGAGAAGGTCAAGTGGGTCTCTGGAGCTCAGTGCATGTGTGAAAGCAGCTTAAGAGTGTACTGGATTCTTTGAAAATTACATTTGAATTTAAAATGTTAATGCTGTATAGTACCTGATTCAGATTGAGGTTGTTGTCTATACTAAGAGAGACGAGGTGGGGCAGGCTCTTGGTAGCGAGGTGCTCTTTTGGAATGCCCAGCTTCTTGTGGCTGAATGTGCATTTATAAATTCCTAAAACCAGGAGAAAGTAATTTAAATAACCAATAATCAAGAAAAGGAAGAGGTTGCTCAATTCTTTCAAGCACATGAGTTGAAAGTGGAACGGGGAGAGTTCATGCTCTTTACCTAGGATGCCCATGAGCACTGCTGGTTCTCTGGAGGGAATCTGTTGTAAGAAGGGCAGGATCTCATCAATGACAAACCACTTGTCTAGATACTCCAAGATCTTCCCTAGACACACCAGAGAGTTCACTCGTACCTGTACAGTAACAAGGGAAAATACAAATTAAGACAAAGTTAAAATACATACAGTATATATTGAGAGGAGGAAAATATCTAATCAAGACTCACAGCTAGTGAGGAGGTCTGCAGGCAGGCTGTTTTGATCCGAGGAATGAGGGAGTTCTTCATGGACGGGTAGTCAATCAGGTTGGCAAATGTGGGGATGATGTTCAGACACAGCTCCTGCTCGGGTGCAGATAAGACATGAAATATGACATTTTTATGATGCTTAGGACAGCATCTATCCTCACTGTTCTCTCAAGATTAACACTAAAAGAGACAAAGGGTATCAGCAGGTGACAAAAAAAGAATCACCTTTCTTGTTTGTGCTTTATTGAGTTAATACTGATTTCAATACTAAATTCCGGCCCTGTACCTGGATCTGTACAGACGGGGCTCCAAGAGCTCTGTAGACCATAGGCAACACGCTGTTCTTGATTTCTTCTGGCGGTGTTTTGGTCAGCAGCAGGTCCATCTTCTGCAGGAAGATCAGCAGGATCTGCAAAGCACAGGGACAGTTAGGAACAGTCAAAAGCAAGAGGACACTGTCATACCTTCTACTCATAAGTATGGTGGTTAAGTGGACGTAGGTAGAGTCTGGGATTACAGTGGCTTTAATAGGGCTTTTTTAGTGCTACAACATCGACAACACAACAAATACACTAGCTGATGTTACTGGAATATATTCACAACAGAGACCACTCACCATGTTACTAGCCTAAGGAGGCATGGAAAGAAAAATACAGAGAGACAAGTCTTGATGAAGTTATAGACTGAGCCCAAACAGAGAACGTTCTTCACTCACTCAATCTCACTTTCACAACCTCAAACAAACAACTGCCAGAGACTGTTTACAGTGATTTTAAAACAGAAACAATATTAGAACATATAATCTCATAAAGCTTTATTTAAACTGTACAGTGTCTATAGCAACCAGTTGGGGTTTGTAGCCTCATGTAAGTGTTTTATGCCTTTGTACCTGAATAGGCTCTTGCTGTTTGAAAACAGGTGTGAGGTCAGGCAGGATGAGACGAATGTACTCCTCTTTTGTGCACTCCTCTGCGATCAGCAGCACATTGGGCAGCACGAAGGGAACCATGTCGGGGTTGATGAACTCAGAGGTCAATGATGGCAAGATTCGATACACCACCACTCTCTGCAAAAGGTTAAAGAAGCAACGACTTCAGACTGAAATTCTGCGTTTTCATTGGAGGGCATTGGAAAGCCTTTCCACCCAATATGCTATACATTTCCTTTTGGAAAATATAAAAGCATGTACCTTGGGCAGTTTGGGAAGGACTTTGGGGAGGCCTTTATAGAACTGAGACTTCTGTAGGTTGTCCCTTTGGAAAAGGGAGTCAAAATACTGAAGAGTGACAGCACCCACGTCGTCAAAAAATGGAATCTGAAAAGTTGACATCCAGAAAATGTGGAAAAAATAAGAAGCGTGTTCCAACACAAGTTTAAACAATATACTATGTGATTTGTGACTGTACATTATATTACAAACCTTGGTCAACTGGTCAGCATCAGGCCGGACATTGGGCGTGACACTGAGCAGCATTTTGACGTGCTCCCGCACCTCCTCTGGGATCTTGTTTAGCAGTGCTGGACTCATGCTGCTCAGCTACAATGAAAAAATGATTGAAAAGAACAGTAAAACACACATTAGCACAGTGTCTAGTTACGTTTTGTTTTCATTTTTGTGCTTACAGAGCGCAACTCTCATAATGTTGTGAAAATTGATGATCCGTTGTCACAGCTTCACACTCCGCACACGTCTACTTTACCTGGTCAAGCTGTCGGCTGAAGCTCTTGAAAATGTCATGCTTGTTGACCTGGAAAACGGGCTTGCCCTCATTGAAGATGGCATGCATGACCACACCCAGTGAGTACATGTCGGAGGCAGAGTCACAGCTGACAGACAGGATGTACTCAGGGGCCAGGTACTCAGGGTTGGGGAGGCAGAGTGGAGGAAGGATGGGCTCCCACTCTTTACATGTGTACTTGGGCTGAAAGGGAAGAGAGGATATGAGAACGTAAAGATGTTACAACACTATGAGACATGGATTTGGTGGAGCTTCTTGCAGGCAGTAAGCTTGGGTGTAGGCCCTCATACTAAGATACAGAAATCCTCAGCATACCTCAGCATCTGAGGGGTTTGTCGAGGAGATGCTGAAGTCAAAGCCCATGATTTTCCAGGCTCCACTCTTGTTGAGGATTATGTTCTCTGGACACAAGTTGCCATGAACCATTTTCACCCCACTGTGGAGGAAGGACATACCTTCTGAGATCTGAAGAGACAGATACATTAAAATGTCAGGGTATGATAGATAAAGTACAAGCACATTGTTTGGTTCTACACTCACATGGATAAAGATCAGAGCCCAACAGAAATGATAAACCCACACCCATGTCACAACAAAGTAAGGACCCATGGTGTAACATTATAATTATAGATTACATGTTAACCTCTGAGCACTCTCACCTGTAGCAAGCCATACTTGGTCTCTACATCATAGAGCTTGTACTCCTTGATGTCGTTGGGCACAGGGCTCGGCAGGTTGTCCCAGTGGCCCAGCACATTGGACAGACTTGCAAACACCGGCTCTGTACAGAACGCCAGGCAGTCCCTGATGGCCACACACAAGAAATAACATCACTTTGAAGGTTGATGTATTGAACATGTAGAAAAAATTAACAAAACAGCCAAAGGCAAGAACCGTGAAGGGCTGACGCGAAACTTAAAGAAAGACAGTGGCAGAAAAAGCAAGCACAGGAATATATCTACCTTATTTTGTTGTCAGGGGATAAACATTATAAAGGAACTAGTCTATTGACTGTTTAGGTCATGACAAGCATCTGTTCACACACTAAATCACACAGAAGCAGACAAATGTGGTCGCTCCAATTTTTGTTTGTCATAAATGTCAAGGCCCTCTTTGACTTGTGACTCATTCAGTTCATCCTTGATACATGTGTTTGTGTGAGTGTGTTATTCACCGTGACTCCTCCAGAGGATGCTGCACAGTCAGGAGACGGGGATGACGCAGCCTGGTCAGCTGTTGCACTCCTCTTTTCAGTGAATCAACGATTTGGTCCTTCTCAAATTTCTGATACTTATCAACCACCTTCTTATCGAACACAAACACTGCCACTTCCTTTATGGTCAAAGACAAACAATAAGGAGAAGAAACAAGTACCACAGTTATTTCTGGTATGGAAAGTTGTTGTTTGAAAAATAACTTGTCTCCTACACATGTGAGCACTTGCATCATTGTAACTGCGAAACAGCTTTTAGCAAAGAAAACCGGCTCGGCCCAGCCTGTAATTGAATAACTGTATTACGTTCTACACTGGTACCCGAGGCAAATGCTGGTAGTTTCCTCCAAAACAGGGTCATGTGATAGGAACCTGACAAATCAGGGAAGGTTGCGTCATGACGGAAAATGACTCAATCAGCAAACAGCTGGGAGTATCTACATCATGGTTTCCAAACATCTCAATTTCGGCCGTTTTTACTAAAATGCAGCTATAGAGTTTTCAAATTAAAACAGGGCCAGCAGCATTTCTAGACTTCTCTGTTTGAGCGGCTCTGAAATATATGGGCCCCAGCGTATCAATAGCAGGATTGAGTTGGAGTTGATCTGATCAAGGTGCAGATATTAACACTCACCTGTTTGGTGGACTTCTTGGTGCCATTGTAGATTCTCCAGCACATTCCAGGCCCACCGCTGGCAATATGTCGTCCAACCTCAAACTCTCGTGTCACCGGGTTGCCCATGACAGCGCTGGTGACATCTGCTGTTACCTTAGTAACAGTGCTTTTAAGCTTGTTAAGCATAGATTCCATGTTGAGGCCTGACCTGGCAGCTGAGGAGAGAGGGAGAGAAAAATACAGTTTTTATCGAAAGAGTTGTAAACCAGTTTTTGCAGTCACTGACAGAGGCAGCTATAGCTGAACTCTTTTTAATAGCCTAACATAAGCAAAACAATCCATTCGACATGCAATCCAAGGAACCTGCTTTAAAATTTGCGCATCAAAGCTCCAGTCAGCATCCAGCTTGAGCTGAGGAGAATATGCACCATAATAGGACAATCTGTCCCCCGAAAAAATGATTCAGAGCAAACTCATGCACACCACAGTGAAGTATCTCTTTCAAAATCTTACAGGGCTACTTGATAAAATTTTAGGGAACAGGAAGTCACACAAAAGAACATGACAGACAGAAACATGGCCAAATAATGGCAACAGCTTATTCATACACTCTTTTACCTATGCACAATATGTTTGGTTCTGGTTTTAAGTTTTGTCTTTCTCAATTAAATTTTGTATTTTCTTTATACAGAATACTTCCCCTAGCATGCTGATGGGGAAAAAAATAGTCCAGTACAGTTCTGGACTTGCACCAAAGTACATTTCGGATCTTTTAACGCCATATCTGCCCGGTCGTAACCCAAGACCCTACTCGCCTCGCCACATTCCCAGCTGAGGACCAGAGGTCCTCAACAAGCAGATCCTTCTGGCAAACTCCCTCTCCTCTTTTAAAGACACATTTTTATAGGTGCACTTTCTCCTAGTTCTGATCTTATTTTCTATTTTAATCATTTTCTAATGTTTTGTTTCATCTCATTTTATTCTTTACACATCAGTAACACTTATGCATTATTGATATTTGTTTCTTATTGTTTGCATTTTGTCATTCTTAACTTGTGAAGCACCTCGTAACTGCGTTTTGAAAGCTGCTACGTAAATTAAGTGTATTACTATTATTTAGAGAAAGTAAGAAAGTGAATGTGAGCGAATGTAAAAACATTCAATGCTATGTACAGTAGAGGATGCAGGTGTGAAGTGTATGCAAAGTAAATTCAGAGTTAATGCAGTTTCAAGTTTTTTAATAAATCATTGTATCGTTGTCTTACAATTGACTAAACATTAACAAACCAACTAATACAGTTAGTCATCTCACCACACAGCCTACCTTAGCCTAGCACAGTGGCTAAAACGTTAGCCGCCAGGATAGCAGGCAGAGTATCGGTGCCAGGACTGTGTTGTGTTTTGACAGGTCACTTAAACCACATCTCAGCTTGGTGCAGGCGCGTTTTTAAACTTGTATTGTGTCGCTACGACAGACTGTCACGTCCGGTTGACAAGAAAAAACCTCGACGTTAGCCACGTTAGCCACGTTAGCCGTCCTGTTGAGCCCGTATACGCACACATCAAAAGACAGAACTGTCGCAGCGCTGTGACACCGTGGTTCAGGGGCAATCTCTCCAAACCCCCATCTCTCCCGTGCGGCCCAGGAAGCTGACATCGCCGTGGTTAACAGCTAAAGGCTTTTTCACACGAGTAGATCACGGTGGTCACGTAGCCAAGCTAACTAGCCCACAACGCGCAAGTAAGACAGTTGCGTTATTGTCATCAACAACAATATCCCGACCCCCCACCCCCTCCGGCCACTTGCCTTCGTATGAAAATGTCTCTCGGGTTGTTTTCTTGAAACCTGTGGCCTCTCGGCAGTAGCGCTGTCAGTACAGACAGATAACCACAGACCCCATGTCTTCCAGCCGCATACGACAGGACTTAGCTTAGCGCGCTGAGGAGCTAACAACCAGACTTCCGGGTTTGTTTGTTTTTTTTGATGGCGTCAGGTGCATCGACGTCATCTGACTTTTATTTTCCAGTGCGCGTCAATAAAGTGCCAAATTCTTCATGTGTAATATCAATTATTTACGATTGTTACTCTTTCACTTGTATTATAAGGATGTGTATTTATATCTTCATGTCATATCATTACAATGGAGTCATCAACTATCGATGTCAGATTTAACCATAGACTGTATATAAAGAGGATTTAACTCATTTTACTGTTTGTAATTTCCTTTTTTAATATCTCATATCTATATCTAAAAATATTTATTTTGCCCGGTGGTGGCCAAACTTTAGCATCGGCTACAGTTGTGTATTGCCCAAGCCTGTTAAAGCCTCATATTTATACTTCTATGAGGTAATTCGTGACCCTATAGCTACATACTGTGCACCATCATTATAATATAATAATAATTTTTATATGTTTCAAAAAAGTGCTTCACAAAAAGAAAAATTGGAGATTAAAAGGACTGCTGTCAAATCAAAAGTCAGTTCAATTAGACATTCATAGAAGCTCTGTGGTAGAAAATATTTTAGGAAGAGATTTAAAAAATCTCAATAAGTCAACTGTTCCAGTTTCAGGGCTCTAACGCCGAAAGCCTGGGCGCCCTTAGTCAGCAGCTGAGATCTGGGAATAACCAGCAGACATATAGATTTTAAAGTACAGGTGTGAAGTGTGACCAAACCATTTGCAGTGGAAACAGAATCTGAGAAGGAGGATATTGATTCACTAAATAATTGAATGGAAACATTTTTATTTGAGATTAATTACACATTTTATTCAAACAGAAAATAAAGCATGTTTCAGCATTTTAAAGTGCATTCTAACATGATTTTAGTGTTGGCACACAGAACAAAAGATGCTGACTGAAGATTTGAGAGCAACTTTTGTTTTTATGAACAAGACTTCATCAAAACAAATCCAACCGAGTTACTGTCACTAAAATCCCCATTCAAATATTATACTGCATATTAACCTGAGCTACTGTTAGCTTGACACTCACACATTTCATATTCATTTTCACAGAAAGGAAACATTGTGCTTCACCTCTAACAAAAACAATTTACATCCTGTGTTAAACTTCAGCTAGATTAGTGTTTTTTCCAAATGCACAATAGCATGCTTCAGTAAAACTTCAAAACCAAAACAAAATGGCTGCTTTATGATATTCTTCACTTGATATGTATGAATATTACTTCCTGATCAAAGTGCACAATCGCTTTTCCTAACTTGCACAATGAAGTTAGGACATTAGCTGTTTCCCAGCCGGCTAAATGGCTGATAAAACTTATTCCAGTGATCCCTTTTGTTATGTTTCATAACTTAATTATATTTCATGGTCATTTCAGAAGAATCCACGGTGCTTATGACAAATTCGCTCTTTAAAAATCTTGAATTTCTACAACCTAAAATTAGTATTACTGATGTACTCAACTAGTCCCCATGTCTGCACGTTGTTGGACTGGGGGAGGAAGCTGGAATACCCACAGAAATCCCACACAGTCATGGGGAAAACATGCAAACTCCTCACAGAAAGGTGCCTGGCAAAGCTTGGATTCAAACCGGGAACCTTCTTGCTGTGTGAGGCAAAAGTGCTAACCCCCAGACCCTTGTGTCTCCACTACAGTTTCTGTATTGCTCAAAAAACCAAAACACCCATTGTGAGACTTGAAGCGTAGCTGCAAATAAAGCCTCAACTATTGCCGCTCACTGTGATTTAAAGGAAATTAGGGAGGCTGCAGCCACACATCTATGTTGCGGAAACATTTACATAAGGCATCAATCAATCTATACACACTAGATTTAAAAGTATGGCAGTTTTTAAAGCATCCAGTATTATAAGGCCAGCATGTTTTAACAGACCTAGCTACAATTGTATCATTCCTCCGTGTAAGAGCTGTACCATCGCACACTGGCTTTGTCAAGTGCACCTTGACAATCAAACCCTCCAGCTTTACGTT
Organism: Paralichthys olivaceus; assembly: GCF_024713975.1. Lineage (NCBI taxonomy): Eukaryota > Metazoa > Chordata > Actinopteri > Pleuronectiformes > Paralichthyidae > Paralichthys > Paralichthys olivaceus. Next base: position 5,301,776 of record NC_091115.1, read on the forward strand.
TCAGAAGGTGCCGGAGAAATGTTGGAGGAAAACCACAGGGTGGTGCTTTTCGAACTCTTTGAGTAGCCTCCTCTTGTCCTTGGCAGACATGCTCTCACTTGAGGAAATATCACATAGAAGCTGCTTGAGGCTCTCCAGGGTGGTAGCCTCACGCTGGTCCTCGTACTCCTGCGGTGTCACCTGCTGGCAGAAGGTGAATGCTGCAAAGCACATAGGAGAAGGCCTTGATGAAAAAATAATCAATAAATAATTAACTGTATGTGTCACTAAGTGTGATTAGAGACTTCAAACATTGTCTCAAAGGATAGTGTCGTGTTTCATGGAGAGTAACACATACAAGTTCTGAAGGGTTTTATATACACAAGTTTTTTGTGGTGGTGTAAGTTGTGCATATTTAGTCACAGTCGTGTTTGACTTACTGGCAATTGAATCAGGGTCTTTCCCCAGCTGCATAGTCCTCAGTGTTCTCCGCACAGCTTCAATAAGGGATGTAGGGGTCTGTAATTATTAGAGGACAAAAGAGAAAAAAGAAGAAAAAGGAATTGGTGATGGAAGCCTTTTGGTTTGTAAGAGCAGGCTTTGGTTGCTCGCAGGTTAACAAACACATGAGGCGGAACATATTGACTGAAATGCATCTGGTAACGTCGGTTTAATTTATTTGCATATTTACATAAGCAGATAGCTGTTAATAGAAATGAGCCAAAATGTCGTCTGAACCTAAAGCACTTATAAAAACTTTCACCGTTTGTGTCTGTATGTTTACAGTCTACATACATTAAGAGATCAACATAAAGTGAAGTACTGTTTTATGTCATTCTGAAAAATGTATTTCTATATATTTATTTATATTTAATTTTACTTTTGTTTAACTTCTCTACCTATCAATGTTCACAAACAAGACTGAGAGAAGAGAAGTGCACCTTGAAGAGCTCAGTGTGACTGTCCATGAGAAACAGAACCAGGGTTTCACTCTGGGATCGAGTCAGTTCGTGATTCTGGACAACTGCTCTCTGAAAAGTGCGGCATACCAAGGCCCTGTTATCAGTCTGAAAGGAAACATAACAGAATACCAGTGATTGTTAGACTACGACATATTAACTGCCTCCCCATCGTGGTAATAACACTACTAAAAAGAGCTGTGAACAAATCTAAAAATAAGTTATGTGCTTAATCATTTATTGTCTTTTTTAATATTCTATAAATGTGTGCAACAAAGCTGGAGCTGATGGTGAAATTTAGAAGGAGACGAGTGTCCTACTTGTTTCTGTAGACGACAGGCATCTGGGTGAGCTGCCGTGGCCATGAAGGCCAGTAATCTCCGCAGCTCATCTCTCACACTTCTCTCCAGAAGTCGCAAACACAACTGAGATGCTTTGATGGAATCCTGCACCTTCCCCCCATCTAGAAAGAAAGAAGACATGGTCATGAGACGGAGCAAACAGACAGGATTCTCACCCGAAGAGAATGAAGAGTAATGCTTCATATGTGCAATCACTCATCATTTGAAATCAAGTCAGAAATTGGTTCACAAATCTACACATAAATCATAAAAACCACCATTAAACATTTCAACTCTCACCCAGGAGATTCAGAATTGCAACATGTATATCCAGGTAGCGTCCTGAGAGAAGTGGAGCTTTTTCCTGTCCACTGTAGTACTTGGCAATGGTGTCAAAGAGCAGTCTCTTCTGGGTTGACATCTGCTCTGCATTTCCATCCTCTGCAGTTCCATCGCTGCCTTGGCGGAGCTGCTCCCCTGCAAACACAATCAGCTGGTCGGGGAAGAGCTCCAAACAGTCTGCTGCAGCCGACAGCCACCCATCCAACCTGAGATAAAAGGACGAAACAGAGCAAAATACAATTTTACTGTCCCGGGAGAAAAAATATGTGGACAACCAGAGCATTATTTCATTCTAGTGTGCAAAAAAAGTATTAATCAGAGCACTAACTGGGGCAGGTTCAGGGCGTCGGGCAGCTCTCTCTCCAGGCATGTGTTGGAGATAACCAGGTCCTGGGTGGTCAGAAGAGCTCTGCAGGCCTGAGGCTCAACACTGGAGGTGAGAATGCAGTCCAGCATGGGCAACTCCACTATCTGCAGCAGTTGCAGCAGCGTCTGCTGCTTCCAAACCTCATCCACCACTGTGAAAGAAATAGAAACCATTGGTGCAATATCTTTTCAATGTGCTTTTTGATCAATCTTGTACAGGATATTAGTTGTGGTGTCAAATACTAACAGACCAGCCTTACCAGCCTTGGACAGAAAAACAGAAGATGCTGCAGATGTATTTAAACCTGGTGACATGGTTGGCCGCAGGTTGATGTTCCTCAGCAGCCTCTCAACCCTCTTATCTGATGGTCCGACAGCAAGAGGATTGGAGATTGTTCTCAATTCACTTCTGCGGAGAGAATAACTCTGGTGATTCAAAATATATAAAAAGTGACTTTTTGAAGTCTTGTAGACTTAGTGCTTATATATATTAAGATCAGTTTTAGGAGGTTCACGACCCTCTGGAATAAAACGTTAAGAATATGGCCACATTCACACATACAGAGACGGTCATAGTATATTTTACTGTGTTTTTACTTTTAATTGATTCAATGACTCCTTTAAAACCCATGAAGGCAGTATTAATGATTTTCAAAGCAGACATTATCTAGTCTCACATAACAATATAAATATGTTCATATTCATATAAATTCAAAAACAAGTCCTCCAAACTGAGTATAATTAGTGAAGCTTCAATATAATAAATGAAATGTGAAAGAAACCTGGAGCTCTTCTTCCTCTTAGTCTCCAGCTCCTCTGGTGACATGTTTTCTGTGACACTAGTGCATCCCTTCATGGAAGAGCTGGGTAACACTTTATATTCCAGAAAACGGTAAAGGCTGCAGCTGCTGTCCTCAAACGTCACTTCCTTGTCTCTGCGAAACAGCTTTGTGCCCACTGGCTCAAACACCTTCGCCTCCATCAAAGCCTGGCAGAGCCGAGCAGCTTTGAGACGAGACACTTCACTCGTGCAAAACACCACATTCTGCATCAGATAGCTGAGGACGGTGTCCACAGCATCTGAGCCTGTGAAACATTCGGCATGGACTCGTAGGTGCCTCCTGCAGCGACGCACCTCCACCTGGGTTTGTAGGGCCTGGATGATGTTGTGCCACAGCTGAGTGGCACCAAAGGGCCCTGAGAAAACTATTAGAAGACACAGGGTTAGAGGAAAACGGGTCAAAATAGGTAAATAGGTAAAAATGTTCGGGCGGACTGAACCTAAAGATATTGTGAAACTAATATAAATAAATACATACAATTTTAATTAATGTAATTAAATAAAAACACAAAGGCAGGTAAACAAAGAAAGTTTAAAGGATAAAAGTAAAATAATGGAGACATACATAAATAAATAGATAGATAGTTATTATAGATTTGAGTCATAAATGAGTCATAAACAAATGATCTTATAAAAATAATGGGCCTTGATAAGTGATCACACATTAAAACTATCTGATGTGACTGATTCAAAACGCAAAGAGTTTCAAACCCTAACCCTACACACACACACACACACACACTGTATTACCGTGTATTAGATATACAGTATATATAGTGTACTATGTAGTTTACTAGAGTGAATTCACACCCAATGGTATACAGCAGATACCACATACGTGTCTGACGTGTGGAATCGATTCTCATTTAAAATACCGCACGCGAGCTTCCATCGTTCACCTGTTTCGACGTCGAGTGAAACTACGTTACGCGAAACGCATCGAGCGTTAACGTTCAGAACTCACCGTGATGTATGTTTTCACGCAAACTTCTCGTTCTGCTGTTCAACCTCCTGAAGCGAGGCGTCAAATCCACCGCCATCATGAGCTCTGCGCGTGACGTCGGCACGCTCCTGCGCTGCTTCTTCTTCTTCTTCTTCTTCCTCTGAGCGCGCACCGCCGCCCCCCACAGGCAGCACCACGCATTACACCACACTCTGCTTCACCTTGTCAGCTCAGGACTTTGAGATTGTTCAGACGGAGAATGCAAAGAAACAGAAAAAACTATTGCATTAATAAATAAAGTTAGCCTCGTTAGAAATAACAACCTATCTTGTTAATTCTGAATTCTCAAGTATATGCAGGGACACACAATAGAGATTGTTTTCTTGATCTAAAGTAACTCTTCAAGTGTGTGCTGCCACACATACATTAGCATAATAATTGCCAGTTATTTTCATATATCTACAGCATAATCACTCACCTGTAGATGAATTTATATAGAGACATATAAAGACATTTTTACCAGAGAATCTATTTAAAGATACAAAGATTCAGATACTTCCTGAATATTCCATGTAGATCAGCAACCCCTGATACTTTCTTAATGTTCGGTGATCGTCATAAAATCAATCACAATATTTTTACAGTCACCACATGTTGTAAATGCTGAATGTGTTGGGTTCTGTCTCTGTGTACAGGTCACACACTGCAGCTCTGCTCTGTACAGCCGGGGTTCAGTCTGTGGATGAGTCATGAGGTGCAGGATTGCTCACAGTCTTTTGGTAAATATCAGAATCACACAATTAAAGAAAAAACAGCAAAATAAACAGGATATTTAGTTTAATTCATAATGCTATATTTTATTCAGCAGCATATATAAGAGCAAAGACTGGATTTATAGTACTGATCAAAATTAATTTACTGTAAAGAAATTTGAACAATTATAACATCATATAGATTTGATTGCATAGCATGGATTGTGTAAACCTGTGATATGATTTTAAAAGTCATTAAAAACACCTGAAAAGGTACAAACAAAATGGTCTTCAATTGATTTGCATTACATTTGAAAAAGAGTCAGTCACTTCTGTTACAAGAGAAGCCGTGTGTGATGTGCTGCAACATATAATATTAACTTGTGGGGTGATTGTCGCACCGCTTATTTTCTTTTTCAGATTTATCAACATACAATACTTGCATTACTTTGTTATGGCAGTGTGCTGGTAGTAATGCTGCAATGTGAATGTGATAAATCAAAGAAAACAAATCGTTCATAAGAAAGAAAAAGTTCGTAAGATAAGGCAAATTGGCAGTTAACGTTTCCTTAACGTTTTTCAGAAAAATGTAATCTGATCCTGAATTTCATTCTAAACACAATAGTAAATCAACCATTATAATACCAATATACTCCAGATAATATTCTATTGAAAGTCAGTGACAAAAAACGGTCTCCACATTCATTTCTTCCAGACTGTCCTCTGGAGGTCACACTCCTCTTCGATGCTCACACCAGCACACGTCTGATGTTGCGCGTAAACTTGGTCTTGAGGTTGGTTTGGATCAATGCTATAGGAAATAAATTAAAAAAAGTAAAAATAGATTATAGATTCTCCATGTGGTGTTTCAGGATTCCCTTTTTAAGAAAATAACAGAGCAATGCAGCTGAGACTCATCTTGTAACAACAATGTGATGCTAATAATAGGCACCCTATAACAAAAAAAACCCTGTCGTAAACATAGCACTCTCATTAATCAACACATATGTTTAATTTGTATAAAAAATATTTTGACCTTTTGCAGTGTGTGTGTGTGTGTGTGTGTGCAGCTCTGTTTCAAACTCTGCTAAGCTAACAGCTGGTGGTTGCACCTTCATATTTAATGAACAGTTGTGTTGAGCTTTGCATCTAACTCTCACCAAGAATGTCAGTGTACATTAAGTCAGCATACAACAATGTGACCCGTGTACTCAACTGCATATAACTTAATTACGAGGAATAGTTTCTGATGATTGTATGAAACAATTATTTGAAATGCGCCTGTGAATCGACAAATGCGTGTAAATAATCACAAATTACAAATAAAAGAGCAATTAAAATAAAATGTCAGTTTTTTCTCTTTTCTTTTAAACATGATCTAACCTCCGAAGTCCAGAGTGTAGGAGTTTGCGTTCACTTTGAAGATCATGGTGCCGTTGGGGTCTTGCTGGAACATTTTCTCAATGTCATCGCTGGTACCTGAGGGTTCATTTGCACTTCTCTGTAGAAACAAGTTTAGCATTGAGTAGCTTAGCACTATTATTCATATTTTATACATATATAATATTTTGTAAACACCACTCTGCAGGGAACCCACCGTGTTTTTGAAGTTGTGCCAAGTTCCTCTGTCTCCCTCAAACTGCCACTGTGGTTTGGTGCCCACAGCAGTATTCTGAGAAACCGATTTGCCTTGAGAAACCCTGTTACAACAACATTGTGTAAATTATCTTATATATGAATTTGCATAAGTGAATAAGGTTAAGGCACAGGAAGCACAAACACAACAGGGGTCACCTGACAACTGCCCCTGGGCAGAGAGCTACTCTGTAATAACTATTATACCTTACCTCACACTTTTTCTAAAATTGGCTTTTAATATCTATTTTAACTGGACTGACATTTGATCGGTTTGTTTAACAAATTAAGAAACCACAAAACTCACCCTGCCCCTGCTTGGCGCTGTCGGTAAAGTGGACGGCGAGTGACTTTCCTCTCTCTGTCTGAACTCACCTGTTGCATTTCTGATAAAAGACAAAAAGGAACAATGAGAAGAAACCAACAATGTTGTATGCAGTATTCAATAATATCCAAATTGACACTCTGTGATGGACATGTGAGAAAACCTCACCTCTGAATTTAATTTCAAAAGTTCTAGCACCAATGTTGAAAGTAAAAGAGCTCAATGGGTTACTCTGGAACTTCTGCTCTATGTCCGAGCTGTTCGCCGTAGTGGGATTTCCGCCTGGATCCTGGAATAGAAAACAAACAAATCGAAACATATTCAGACTTTGTGTTCAAAACTGTTCTATAAATGTATTTGTGCACATGTAAACAAAGCTTTGTGGCCCTTTACCTTGTCTCCGTACTTGACCCACTTACTATACAAAGTGCAGAACCAGACCCACTCAGTGTTTCCATCATCCAGACGTCTCACTCTCAGCTTTTTCCCACACACTGTCATCTTGTTGAAGTCGATGTTCACAGCCCTGCACAGAGACGAAGAAATAAATCTTCCACTGGCTCCCCTCCCAACTACCCAGAGGATGAGGTCAGTAAAATTCTATTTATTGCCATTACAGTAAATGCCGGCACCAACAGTAGAAAGTATAGTTCTCAATGCTCTCTTATTTTTCTGCATATAAAAAAAATAAAAATAATTTACAGTGAGCTCTTACCCAAACTTTGTGTTGTAGATTTTAATGCTTTGGGTGTGGGGCAGGCAGTACTGGGCCTCGATCACGTGATCATTATCAACATCCTTCCAGCCGGTGCCGTCATGCAACTGCCACTGATAGAGTCGGCCATCAGTAATCTTTCGATCTGGGGAAGATATAATAAATATAAAGATTATAAAATAAACAGAACAGACTGACAACATATGCAGTGATTATTGTTTCATTTTTATTTTAAGGGGGGCGAGAAACAACTTAATTATCACACTTTTCTTCTAATTACACTACATAGATAGATAGATAGATATATAGATATACAGATAGATAGATAGATAGATAGATAGATAGATAGATAGATAGATAAACAGATAGATAGAGTAGACAGACAGAAAGATAGATAGATAGATAGATAGGAAAGCTTGGGCTCCCTCTTTAATGATCAACAGAAACATGTACAATATGTATGTGTGACTAACAGTATAACTCTTTGAATAACCAGACTAACAATATAAATACCTAAGACATAATTTAAACTAAACTAAGTTCTTATCCAGTCAACTTTTCTCTCGTCCTCCTCCTCACCTCTGGATGTAGAACGCTGTTTGGTGCCGCCGCCAGCCTGAGTGGACTTTCTTCCTTCTCTGGGGTGTTTCAGCTTACATCCGGACCCATATCGACAGTTTCCGCTCAGGGCAAACTTGCAGACGTGCCAGTAAGGGCACGCGTCACCGTCCCGACAGTGGCCCTTGTTGTAAAACCTGCAGGGCTCCTTCACTATAACCTTAAATTAAAAATATATGGGTTTTTTCATCACTGTAAATGATAATAAGTGATAATGACACTGATACAGTTTCCAACATCCTCTGTGTCAGTAAACAAACCTGAGTACCGGTGTCTGCATCTGAATCTTTGTCTCTGGCCGACTCATCACTGGCCTCAGTGGGATCTTCATTGTCAGATGCTGTAAAAAAAAAAACACATTATGTGTTTATGTTAAATAGGTGCTTTTATTCATGATACCCAGTGTTTTAATGTACACATGAGTCAATATGATCTTTAGCCTGCTTTCAACGTGAACACACACTACATGGTCAAATTATATTTTAATGAAAGTGTAGCTCCAGCTATGACACAATCATCCTCTGGGTTTAAGTCAACTTTTATATGAGATAAAACAGACGACATTACAATCATTTTATCTTGTACATTTAGAGAAGACAAGTTAAAGAGTAAAGTGAAAGTATGAGTGAAAGAAAGAGGGAGTGCTGGTCGTGGCTATAATCTCATCTGTCTCTTTCTCTCTGTCTCTCTCTATCTATCCATCTATCTATGACTAATATAGCTGGCTAAATATATTACAAGCTGTACATGGTCATAGGTAAAAGTTGAATAATAATCAGTCTAGTATATATAGTTGCAACCTATGAACACATATGGAGCTTTCTGAAAACTGAAAGTGAAACTTAATCAATTTAAAGGACTAAAGCTGTCATATATTATATTATACATTATATTAGAAAATAAAATATTAGAATATGAGTTATTCTGTTGATTTTGCTTTAATTTGATCCAGTGGCAACAAACACCGTCTCCACACACTGCTCTTGTCATGAGGCAGAGAAAAAACTATAGTGATCAAAAGAAGCTGCAAGAAGCAAATAAACTCGCACATCAAATATTAATCAGATCACACACAGTCAACTCTGCAGGAAAAACAGTGAGCAATAAAAAGACTAATGTGGAGAAGCTACTCACCGTGAGCTGTCGCCATCCTGAACTTGTTCACTGCAATGATACTTAAAATGAAAACGAAAAGAATCCCAGCAGTTTATAATAAAGCTTTCACTTTCATTTTGAGTCCTTCTAGGAAACCAGACCCACACACTTGTTAGCCAAGTTGCTGACGACTCATCTATTAATATCTGAAATGGAAAACGGACCCCAACGAGAGACTGAGCTTTAAAAAAGGTCACAACACAAGCCAAAAATATTTAACATTACTCAGATATGAAAAAATATATTTATGAATAACATTTGATTCATTTTCGATTTCATGAGAACATGAAATGGAAAATGAAAGTGTCTCAAAGTTGTGCATGAGTAAATGTAAATGTTACTTTACCTCCATGTCAAGAAAAAAATATATATATACAGATTTATTGTGATGAATAATTATTGAAAGATAAAATATTTCCCTATTAAATATGTTTTCGCTCAAAAAATTGAAATACTAAAATAAAATATATAAGTGTCTCATATTAGTGCATCTTCATGTTTCATTTTCTTACTATATCTTTAAATATGTATACTTTTAAATGTGTTTTTTGTCAAAAGTTACAAAAATAAAAAAAGTTATAAGTGATTATTTATTTCGCAGTGTGATAAACCCTCCACAGCGCTGGGTGGCGACAGTGAGCAGACTCTGCCTCCGGCACGTCCTGTTTTACGGACGTTCGTGAAGCAGCGAAGAAGAACGTAGGGTCCCTCGGAAGGAGGAACGAGCCACGAAGGACACTTGATAAAAAAAAAAAGGCCACAACAAAGAACGTCAGACGGGGAAGATGGAGTTCCATGATCACGATTACATCAGCACCACTTCTCCCAGTGGCGCCCACGTGGACTTTATATATAAAAGTAAGTATAAGCGAACTCAAGCTAGTCACAGAATCTATAACCACATTTAGACTGAAGTGCACATGTTCATCTGAAAGAGATAATCACTCCCTCAGGTTACCGCCGTCATCAGGCAGATGCTACACATGTTCTGTTCGAAGAATAAAGATTATCTATCATCCATCCATCTGTCCATCATCTATCCATCTATCATCTATCCATCATCTATCCATCATCTATCATCTATCCATCATCTATCCATCTATCATCTATCCATCATCTATCCATCTGTCTATCATCTATCCATCCATCTATCCATCCATCTGTCCATCATCTATCCATCCATCATCTATCCATCATCTATCCATCCATCTGTCCATCATCTATCCATCTATCATCTATCCATCATCTATCCATCATCTATCATCTATCCATCATCTATCTATCATCTATCCATCTGTCTATCATCTATCATCCATCCATCTATCATCCATCCATCCATCTATCCATCTATCATCTATCCATCCATCTATATATCATCTCTCATCCATCATCCATCCATCTATCCATCTATCTATCCATCTATCCATCTATCATCTATTATCTATCCATCTATTATCTATCCATCTATCCATCTATCTATCATCCATCTATCCATCTATCTATCATCTATTATCTATCCATCTATCTATCATCTATCATCCATCCATCCATCTATCTATCTAATAAACACATGCACTGTGTAATAACCAGCTCCGAGTGCAGTTTAATTTCCGTCAGGGTCTTTGTCTATCTTTTATCTTTCACTGAGCTCAAGAAGAGTGGACCGTCAGTTATTATTTTTATTCATATTTTTTCAACTCTCCAAGTATAAATTTAATTTCGTTTTTTTCCTCCTTTCTTCTCTCCCAGTGAGTCCACAAGAAGTTGAAGAGTTTGTGAAGCTGAGGGTTTGTAACTCCTCCCTCTTCTCTGGAAAAAGAAACACGTCCAGGCTGGCATGGAAGTACGTCATGGAGTCAAATGTATTAGAGAGTGAAAATAGAAAAGGTGACGGTGATGTAGCAGCAATACAAAGTACTACAATGGGATATTCTGCATATATGTCTATGTTTTTGAGGAGGTTCTATACAAAGGCACGACCCATTTTTACCTCCTATACGTATTTTAATACACTTTAAATTTTACACTTCTTCCATTGTTGAAACTGTTTATATTACTGTAACCACTTCCTGATAGATTTTCTCTATTTCCATCCTCTTTGTTTTTATATTTTCACCAATGTCCTTCTGCAGATTTGAAGTTGTAGAATATTTATTGGCATTTTATAACTAATAGCTCACTCGTGATATTTTCAGGGCCATTCTCAAGCATATGGGTTTACAACACAAGATGACCTTTAGTCAAGCATCTAAAAAATGGGAGAACATGAAGAAGAAGTACAAGGTAGTCCTTGTTTTAGATTTCTTTGGATTGATGAAACATTCGGACTAGTTTTCATCTTGACTTGATGTCATCATCTGTTTCTCCACAGGCCCTGAAGAACCCCGCAGATGGGATGAAAGTGTTCCCTGAAATGTGGGCTCACTTTCACCTGATGGACGACGCCATAGAGGGTCGGCTGGAAGGCAGCGCCCCAACACTTAAGGTTTTCTCCGGTGATAAAGACAATTGTGATTTCTTACCCATCTCCAAGCCCAAGAAGAGGAGGAGGGTATCCATGGGGATATCGCCCCCTATGACCTTGGTAGCAGACAGGCCCGAGATTGAGGTTTCACTGAACGGAGATGATGAGGAAGAGGAGGAGGAGGAAGAAGGAAGCCTGGACGTGAATCTCATCATGCAGGAGGTGGACAATGAGAGGAACGTGATGGACACCGAAAGACAGGTGATGGACAAGGAGATACGGCTGATGGAAAGGGAGCGGCTGGTACTGCAGAGGGAGAGGGCGGTGCTGGATCGGGAGGTCGCCACTCTGGAGCGAGACCGGGCCACGCTGGAGAGAGAGAGGGTGACGATAGAGCGAGAGAAGGTGGTGCTGGAGAGGGAGAAGGCGATGGTGGAGAAGGACAAAGATGCTGTGTGCAGGGAGCGGCTGGCTCTGCAGCGGGAGAGAGCCAGGCTGGAGAGACTCTTTGCACCAAGAGAAACCACAGAGGAGGCTACGGGAAACAGCAGTGAGGTGAAAGACTCTCATGCTGTGGACATGGACAGGAAGGAGCGGTTTCTTTATTTGTTTGAAAAACTTATTGAAAGTTTTTGACTGAAAAAATCTGTTTTATTCAACATTTCTGAGGTTTTTCCACTTTAGCTGCTCTCAGATCTGCTCTGAACATTCTCCACAGGGGCTGCATGTGTGAGCGCAAATGTCCGAGCGAGGGCCTCCAGACTTTCTGCTGACTTTTTCTGGCCTGTGCCCTAGCATAAAGTCGGCAGAAAGTTCGGAGGAGCCTCTGTGAGAACACCGCAGGAGGATGGTGGGGGGGCGTTGATGACTTTTTCAACACATCACAGATGCAACAATTTAATAAAAAAACCAATGTGCTGTAAAAAACATGCAGAGTTCCGTTCCGTTCCTGAAAGTCTGGACCCAAACGTCTGCACATCGTCCAGAGGTCATGTATGAAAATGGCTGTTTCTTTAAAATCCTCACTTTTTCTTAAACCTGCAACTTCTCAATGAAAACGTTGAGCCACTCCTGGTTCAGAGAGGTCTTCAAAACAACTTTATTCACTTGTGGTTATTCCATACAGAGCACACAATAGCAAGCTATTAGCATTATTCTCAACCCCATCCACAATCAAAATCAACACCCCCCCTCCCAAATCAGACAATAGTCTTTAGTTGTTTGACTCTAGACATTAGAGCCGTTGGTAGAAGCTATTGTGCATGGTTGAAACATCATTTTTTGAAATGTAATATACCAAATATTGCAGTTCATGTAAAAAATCGTGTTTTTTTCAGAATATATATTTTTATATTACAGTACAGACTTTACAACAAATTATGATTTATTTAAATGCTTCTTTTATTGCATTAGATATTCAATTCACCTTTCGTTAAGCTCCAGCTTCAATAAGTTTATGCTAGTATACATTTCCAAAAGTGTTCAATTTGTTATTAATATTAATATAATTTTTATTTTTACAAAACAAACATCTTTAAACAATATTACTGGTTGTTTCTTTTGCCAGTCTTGTACAGAGAATAAACAGAAACGTACATGTTGTAGAGGGTTGTTTTTTTTTTTAATAAACTGATTTCGCTGAATGTTTTCACTTCATCAAGTTGCGGAACAATTTGGCTTTTGACAAAGTTCTTGTTTGTAAATGTGTGTGTATTTGTATGTGTGTGTGTGTACATGTATTTTGGTTAGAATTACGTTTTCAGATGGTAATCAGTGTGTGTGTGTGTGTGTGTGTGTGTGTTGTACGGGACATAGAAGTCAGAACAACAGGAGCAACAAGGAGCAGTAGAGTGTGTATGTGCTTGATCACCAGAGTCTGACTCATAATTTACGTGTTTGTGGTCGCTGATGAAATTAAATCTCAACACAAAGTTAATTTGTTATTATCTGAAGAGTCAAACAATGGTTTCTGTGTGTGTGTTTGTGTGTGTGTTTGGTCTTGTGTGTCAATATGTACAAAGGATGTGTGCATGTTGTTGCATTCGTGCAAGAGTATGTGTCTGTGTGGTTTAAATGAGATCCCCGATGGGTATGCGGGGCAGGCAGACGTAAGCCTGCGGGGTCCTGCTGAGGTTGATGGGGTTGCCATCCAGGCGGATGTCCTCCAGCGCATTCCTGATGTAGTTGAAATCTTTCAGGTTGCAGAACGTGTCCTCGTGCATCATTTGAATATTGTTGCGCTGCATTAAAGAGGAGGACACAGCGTGATACATAACTCATAGCTCAAACTTTATTTGTGATAGTTTGATGATTATAGATGAGAGTGGAGCACAGAGGGAGCGACGGCTGATCATGTAACTTTCTTTTAAACCTCCACCAAGGAAATTGTTTTAGTTAAGAGGACTATGCAAAAAGTACTGAACTGATTTCTAGGACTTCAGGTCAATATTCTCCCGATTTATACAATTTATTTTTATATCTATTAGGAAATAGAAAGAGGATTAACCCTAAATGCTTTGAACGTTTCATCTTCAGTGTCGACCTTTCGGACAGCGATGAAATGTGAGGCCAAAGCCGACATACTGTACCTGTAGGTGTAGAGATCGCAGGCTGTCTGGCAGAGGCACAGGAACGTAGTCGATGTGGTTGTCTGTGAGGTACAGGTACAGCAGGCCGGTCATATCCTAGAGACAAGGAAAACAAAGACACAGATCTTTATCATCCCGGATCTTTAGATGTCACCGTTTATGACAGAAACCTTTAAAGTAATGTTAAGAATATAAAACAGAGGAATGTGCTGTAAGATCTGCCTCCAGACGACTTTGTTCTCTACATATGTAACTTTACTATTTCTTTAACAGCTCGGTCACTGACGTTATACCAATGTTACCAGTGTTAAATGCACTAAAACACTACTATGATGAGTCTGAGGGAGTCTGAGTGATAGCTGATATATTAAATATAAATGATATATGGCTTGGGTGTGGGACAGTAACGTGCACGTACTTTGAACGCCTCTTTGTGCAGACCCTTGGTGCCGATGTTGTTGTGGCTGGCATCGATCAGGGTCATGGTCTCTGGGAGCCCAGGCAGCTGCGAGATGTGATTTTCCCGAATCACCAGCTCCTCCAGGTTGGGCAGACCCATAAATGCCGTCTCGTCGATGCTCGTTATCTCGTTGGCGGTTAAGTCGATCTTCTTCAGCTTGTCTGAAGGAAGGTGAGAAATGACACTCGGCGTTCACTGAGGGCCGATCCCTGGTCTAGCATTCACATGATTTCATTTAAGCGGGAAAACATACTCATGAAGGCGAAGTCGGACTTGTTGATCTTGGTGATTCTGTTGTAGCGCGCATAGAAGTGAGTGGTGTCTTTGGGCAGAGGTGGAACGCTATCCAGCTTCAAGTCATCACAGTAGACCGAACCACCAAGGCACGTGCACAGCAAGCAAGTGGGCATACCTGGAGTGCATGGATGAGAAGAAGGAGTAGAAGAAAAGAAGTGAGGGAGGTAAAGTGGAGGATAGTTCAGGGACTTGACCTCCCTCAAAGCTCAAAGAGCTTCTGATCCCCAAAGTCAAACAGAGTTAAGAGGAGATTTCATTTGATTCCTCTCTGAATTCTGTCCCGGTCTAGTTCAGTACTGACCTTCTCTGTCAACCACAGGCTCATCGGGCTCGTCGGGTTCGCCAGGCTCTGGCAATCCAGAGCTCACTGACCCTTCTACACCGCCAGTACCCTCCTGAGGGGTTTCTGGTGTAGTCGGAAGCAGCCCCTCCTCTTGTTAGAGACAAGATCAGGTGTTAAAGAAACAGGTTAGATGAGCATGGAACAGGGAGTCTGGCAATCAGCAGCTCACTGTTTGCCGCTGTGGTTACGTTTCATCCAGTATATCGTCAGGTCATCGCTGCTAATATACTGAGTTTTTAGCATTTAGTGGATGAACGGGGGTTAAATGAAATTGTCTTTCGGTGTTAAAGACATAAAATGTGATTTGCTGAGTGGGTGTGAAAAACATGATTGTTAGAAAAGAACAAACAACACTTTGAAGGGAAGTTATTCCAAATCTGTTTGTAGTATAATTTGGCTCGATAAGTGGGTAGATAAAAACGGTGGACTTGGTATAAACATTGATGTGGAAGTAGTTCTTGAAGTTAATAAAACAGATTACTGCTCAAATAAAGCTTTTACAATAAATCTAGTTCTAAAAATTGTAATTTCCAAAAAACTCAAAAATGCTACATCGGCTTGAGTCTTGTACTTTAAAGGTACTCTGTGGAGTTTTATTTACTTATATTCAGGTTGATCATTTTATTTTGTGTTATTACTTGATGATGTTCACATGCACTACTGTTCAGAAAACACATCTTTCCTCAGACTTTCCATTTCCAGACATGTGAGATATAGTTTTAGATTTTTCTACACTTCCTTTAACATCTCTCACATAGAGCTAGAGAAGATACTGACCTTTGTCAATGTCAGGGAGCAGAACAACCTCGGGGACCTCGGCGTCTCCAGAGCCAGAGACACCAGAGGCCCCAGAGGCTCCGGAGATGCCTAAGTCTCCGGAAACACCAATATCCCCTGAGGCCCCTGAGATTCCTGAAGCTCCTGAGAAATCCCCAGAAGCACTCGATGCCTCTTGGGGGATAGTGTCGGGAATGAGGGGCAGCTCTTCCTCTTGTTAGAGCCAAAGGTTGGGGTTAGGAGACACGCAGTTAGGAAGATAGACAATCAATCAACCAATTAACCAATCCATCACACGCACACTGTTAGAAAGATTGAATATGAGCAAATAAGTACGATCAACATTTAACTACATTTAAAAAAGAAGCAGTTAAATGGAATTTAAGACAATAAATCAACATAAATCACAGAGTTAAACAGATTATTTATACACAGATCAACATCTGCTCTGTAAAGGTACTAACCTCCAGATAATAAAGTTACTCCAGAGTCCCCAGAAACCCCAGAGCTTCCGGAGGCCCCTGAGATCAAGAGATCCCCAGAGAACCCAGAACCAGACTGGTCCCCAGACCCTCCAGAGCCCAGGGGGAGTTCAATGGAAATCCCAGAACCTCCAGAGCCAATGTCTCCAGAGGCTCCAGAAGTTGCGGATCCCATTCCAGACCCTGAGAGATCCCCAGATATCAAGATGTCCCCAGATACCAAAAACTCTCCAGATCCCCCAGAGCTCAGCAGCTCCTCAGAGGCTCCGGAGATTAAGACAATGTCACCTGAACCCCCAGAGGCCCCAGAGACCAGTGGATCTCCTGAGCCTCCAGACCCAGAGGCTCCAGAAGCTCCTGAGGCCCCAGACCCTACGGAACCCCCAAAATCCCCGGGGACATGAAGGATGTCAATGGGCGTCAGACGCAGCTCCACCTCTTGTTAGAGACAAGATTAGGTATTAATAAACAGAAACATGAGACAGACATGGATCATGAATCAGGTTCGGTGGTAGGAGACACAATGATTGAACACATTTAAACGTGAACGGACAGTTAAATGGAAGACATGCACATGGAGAGAATGATTGATGAAGATGCAGAATATTAGATGTGAGGACAGATTAGTGTTTTGATTTTTCGTTAATTATGGGCTGCTTTCACAAATATAACCCCCGAAGAAGAGCGAGTCTTCTCAAACCTCCCGAACTCGCTTGTACCAAAAGACTTGATTTTGTGGGTGTGCAGAACCTGAACGCTTGTGCTTTTTCAGACCTTTCTGTGTGTCTGGGCCCATGAGGACCCCGGACCCCCCTGAACCCTGAGGGATGAGCTGGGGTGTCAGCGGCAACTCTTCCTCCTCCTCTTCTGTCTGTTCCTCCAGCGAGGCCTCGGGTACGGGGTAGTTGTAGTCAGGTGGGGCCAGCGTTCCAATCTCTATCTGAGGGAAAGACGGCAGCAGTGAGTCAAAAGTGTAAGATTTCAGAAATGAGCACCAGAAAAATTATATTCGGTCTAATTTATTCATCCGGATCGCTAATTTTCCTAGAAGTAAGAAATAATAAACGTTGTTATTGCGCACAGGGGAAATATAGAAGAAGACATTTAGCTTTATTCCAAAATAAAATAGTGAAAGTTCAGTGACAGGTCTACAATGTATGAATAATAATAATGATATCATTTTATTTATTTAACAGTTTTAAAGTTAAAAACAGAGAAAACAAATAAAAGCAAATAACTAGAAATATAAAATACACATAGATAATTATACATTATCTGCAGAGATGGGTCATGATAATGTTTTGAAGGTGGGCAAGTTGGTAAAGTTTCTGATTTAGTATCAATTTATAAGCAAAGTATACATACTGGACCTACATACTGAGTCTGTCAGTTGTTTTTAAAAGTATATTCAGAAAACTAAATCTCCATCATTCATGTAGATATCCATCTCAACAGAAATACAATTAGATTAAACGACATTTACACTGAAATATATAAAACCCACAAAAGCCTAAAGATCAATTTCAGCTCAGGACAGCTGAATGTCATGAATCATGTATGTGTATGTGTGTCTATGTGTGCATGGCGTTGACAGTCAGTAAGTAAACAGGAAAATTAAACAGGAAACAAAAAAAATTAATGTTTAAGATCCAAATCTCTCACAATGTATATACATTCACCTTTCTATTGCTCCTTTAATATGTTTAACTGAAAAAGTAAAAATTCTCACAGTTTAACTGATTGAATCATCTTTCGGAAGGAGATCAACACCGATCCATCCCTTCAGGACGAACAGTATAACCTCCACTAATGGATGGCAGCAAAGTGTTTGCAGCACATATAG